>NC_138775.1:287844020-287866520 GCF_965119305.1 Pelophylax lessonae | reverse complement strand
AACTCTATGGTCTAGGACATACCTGTGGCCCTCCAGTTGTTGCAGAATTACAAGTCCCAAGAGCCAATCAAGGCTGACATTTACAAGCATGACTCCCAAAAGCATGATGGTACTTGTAGCTCTGCAATAGCTGAAGGGCCAAAGGTTGAACACCTATGGTCTAGGACAGGGGTGTTAAACTCAATATCATTGAGGGCTGCATCAGCAATATGGTTGGCCTAAAAGGGCCAGTTGTATTTGCAAGACTATATAAATATACTCCTTGTGCTGCTGCTGGGAAGAAGCAGGGGCAGAGCTGGGAAGCAGGGTCTGGAGGAAGACCAGAGGAGGGTTGGAGTCAGCTGAATGATGAGACCAGGGAAAGCAGAGACAAGGGTGATGCTATGGCTGCACAGAGAGCACAGGATCTGTAGGAAGAGTTCTGTCTTCCTCTTTGCTGCAGACTGTTGAGGGGGGTAGACAGAAACAAGCCTCTCCACCGCTGCATAGAGAAGCGCTGGATCTGGTGGGGGGAGTTCTGTCCTCTTATCTGCTGCCAACTGCTGAGACAAGGTGGCCGAGATGAGGGGGTGCTGCAGCTGCAGGAAAGGTGCGAGGGCCACATGAAAGAGTCTGTAGGGCCGCATTCGGCCTACGGGCCTTGTGTTTGACATATGTGGTCTAGGAGGAATGGAGCGACGCCTTGATGTCACAATGATGACACAAGCAGTTGGGGCTGGCGTGTTGGGGGCGCAGGGGTGCAGCCCCCTATCCATGCATCCGGCCCCCTAATCTACATGCGGCGCACCGGGCGCATGGAGTTCAACAGGGTTTTTTTTTTTAATTACCTGATTAGAGCCAGAGGCTCTAATAGGCTTCAGAAAAGGGTGGACCCGGGCGCGGAGCAGTGCGACCCGAGCCCACCCATTGTGTGACAATAGCAAATGAAAATTCGCTATTGTCACATGGATCCTCCTCCTGGCCAATCAGGAAGCGGTCCGAGACCCGTTTCCTGATTGCCTGAAAGGCAAACGCATGCCATTGGCCGAGGAGGAGGTGGGAGGACTCGAGGAGACGCGGGGAATTGAGGAGAAGCCGCCGCTGCAGGTAAGTCTCTCTGCATTGAAAGGGGCACGCTGGTCATCTGCATTGAAGGGGGCACGCTGGTCATTCTGCATTGAAAGGGGGCAAGCTGGTCATTCTGCATTGAAAGGGGGCACACTGGTCATTCTGCATTGATAGGGGGAACGCTAGTCATTCCTCATTGAAAGGGGGCACGCTGGTCTCTCTGCATTGAAAGGGGGCACGCTGGTCATTCTGCATTGAAAGGGGGCACGCTGAGCATTCTACATTGAAAGGGGGCACGCTGGTCATTCTGCATTGAAAGGGGGCACGCTGGTCACTCTGCATTGAAAGGGGGCACGCCGGTCACTCTGCATTGAAAGGGGGCAAGCTGGTCATTCTGCATTGAAAGGGGGCACGCTGGTCATTCTGCATTGAAAGGGGGCACGCTGGTCATTCTGCATTGAAAGGGGCACGCTGGTCATTCTGCATTGAAAGGGGGCACACTGGTCTCTCTGTAATGAAAGGGGGCATGCTGGTCATTCTGCATTGAAACGGGGCACGCTGGTCCCTCTGCATTGAAAGGGGGCACACTGGTCATTCTGCATTGAAAGGGGGCACGCTGGTCATTCTGCATTGAAAGGGGGCACACTGGTCTCTCTGCAATGAAAGGGGGCATGCTGGTCATTTTGCATTGAAAGGGGGCACGCTGGCCTCTCTGCAATGAAAGGGGGCACGCTGGTCATTCTCAATTGAAAGGGGGGCACGCTGGTCATTCTGCATTGAAAGGGGGCACGCATGATCATTCTGCATTGAAAGGGGGCACGCTGGTCACTCTGCATTGAATGGGGGCACGCTGGTCTCTCTGCATTGAATGGGGGCACGCTGGTCAATCTGCATTGAAAGGGGGCACACTATACCTTGATTACTGAAGGCCCCTTTCACACTTTTGTGACCTCAAAGTCACGCAATTTTTACAGCGTTTTTTGCCGCAAAGCAATGCCTATTACATTTTTCTGTTTGCGCCCCCCCCCCCAAAAAAAAAATAAACACCAGCCGCCACTGTTCACAACGCCATTTATTTTTATTTTTTAATGCTTTGGATCAATGTTTTTTGGCTTTTTTTGATATAATGCTTTTCATTGTAGAGGAGCGATGTGGAATCTTATTGACCCCAGATCTCTCCATAGAGGGGACCTATCATGCTGTTTTGTTATTGACCCTAGATCTCTCCATAGAGAGGACCTATCATGCTGTATTGTTATTGGACTCCAGATCTCTCCATAAAGGGGACCTATCATGCAGTATTGTTATTGACCCTAGATCTCTCCATAAAGGGGACCTATCATGCTGTATTGTTATTGCATGGGATGTTTACATTTCCTGCAATAGAAACAAAATGATGAGAAAAATTCAAGGTATAGTGTAAAAAAAATAAATAAATGGAACAAATAAAATAAAAATAAATAATAATAAATGTTTTTCTTAAAGTGCCCCCATTCCCTCATGCACAGTGGAAAATGCACATGTAGGTCACGCCCACATATGCAAACTGTGTTCGCACCACATGTGAGGTATTGCCGCGAATGTTATAGCAAGAGCAATAATTTTAGCACTCAACCTCCTCTGTAAGTCTAAACTGGTGACCTTCAGAAATTTTTAAAGCGTCCCCTATGGAGATTTTTTGGTACCATAGTTTGGCGCCATTCCGCGAGCGCACGCATTTTTCAGACATGACATGTTGTGTATCTATTCACTAAGCATAACATCATCTTTCATATCTTACAAAAAATTGGGTTATAGATTGTCTTTTTTTTTTAATTAAATTTATTAACCACCATTTAAACGGCGGTAGGTCGGCAGGTTCCCACGGTCTGCTTTTCCGTTGTTCTCAGACTGTTGTTCTCTCTGGTATCAATGCAGAGCCCCTGTGTTCCTCCTATTTAGAAACACAGGTCTCTGTGTTGATATTACAAGCCCCTTTCCCCTCACAGTTAGAAAACTCCCCATAGGCTCACATTTAACCCTTGATTAACCCCTTCCCTGTCAGTGTCATTAGTACAGTAACAGTGCATATTTTTAGCACTGATTACTGTAGTAATGTCACTGGTCCCCCCCAAAAGTGTAAAAAATGTCAGTTATGGGTCCGATCTGTCCGCCGCAATGTCGCAGTCCCATTAAAAATTGCTGATCGCCACCATTACAAGAAAAAAAAACAAAATAAATATAAATGACAAGTCTTTCCCCTAGTTTGTAGATAACCTTTGCGCAAACCAATCAATATAAACTTATTGGGATTTTTTTTTTACCAAAAATATTTAGCAGAATACAAATTGGCCTAAAATGATGAAAAAATGAAAAAAAATTTGGTAATGTTTTATAGCAGAAAGTAAAAAATATTGTTTTATTATATTTTATTTTCAGAATTTACACTTTTTATGTTTATAATGCAAAACATAAAAACCGCAGAGGTGATTAAATCCCACCAAAAGAAAGCTCTATTTGTGGGAAAAAAAGGACATCAATTCTTTTGGGTACAGCGTTGCACGACCGCGCAATTGTCCGTTAAAGTACTGCAGTGCTGAATCACAAAAAATGGTCTGGTCATGAAGGGGGAAAATCTTTCAGAGGGTAAGTGGTTAAACAATAAAAATGACTGGCTTGTACGCCTCTGTTTATTTTATTGTTAACCCATTGTAACAATTGAGGGGGAAAATCTTCCGGTCCAGAAGTGGTTAAAGTGTATTTTTTCACAAAAATATGTGTTTAAAAAATGTATGTGCTAATACCGTGTGACCTAAAAAATTGCATTGAATAATATTTTAATTTCTAGTTCCTGTGTTAAAGAATGTACAATGTTTTGGAAAAAACTCAAAAACAAAAAAAACCTATATCAGATTTTTAGGGGAAAAAATCTTTTCTTTCTGCTGAAAAGAAATCCTTTATTCATTTTTAATTAGAATGTGATGTGTTTTTATGCAAACAAGATTATCAGATTGTTAGTATTTTATAAACTTTTATATTTGGTTATAAACATTCTCTTGGATTCGCTCCGGCAGTGATCCGGCCATTCTGCAGCTGCAAGGACACATCAACAGATATTCCACATTAGGAGAAATGTATTAATAATGCCAATTTTGGAAGTGTTGGCGCTAGATAGAATATGTATGTACTAATTGCTTTAAATGTCATCAATAATTACTGTGTATTAGGGATAGACCGATTATCTGCAAGGCCGATATATCGGTGGCCGATATGCACTTTCCCCGATATATCGGTATCGGCCCTAAAACTGGCCGATATTGCCGATGTTTTTGTGACAACATTCTGCCTTCTTAGGCCGCCTCCCTCGCCTTGGACAGCCTTGTCTGGAGTCAGGACTAGTCTCGTGGGAGTGTATCACAGCCATACACCCACCCACAGCAGCCAGTGCCAGCCAGCCACCCACATCCACAGGCCCTGTACCAGCCAGCCACAGGTCCTGTACCAGCCAACCAGCCAGCCACCCACAGGCTCTGTACCAGCCATCCATAGGTACTGTACCAGCCAGCCAGCCACCCACCCACAGGCCCTGTACCAGCCAGCCACCCACAGCCCCTGTGCCAGCCAGCCACCCACCACAGGGTGCCAGACAGCCAGCCACCCACCACAGGGTGCCAGACAGCCAGCCACCCACAGACAGGGTGCCAGACAGCCAGCCACACACAGACAGGGTGCCAGACAGTCAGCCACCCACAGACAGGGTGCCAGACAGCCAGCCACCCACAGACAGGGTGCCTGACAGCCAGCCACCCACAGGCCCTGTACCAGCCAGCCACAGGCACTGTACCAGCCAGCCGCCCACAGCCCCTGTGCCAGCCACCCACCCACCACAGGGTGCCAGACAGCCAGTCACCCACCACAGGGTGCCAGACAGCCAGCCACCCACAGACAGGGTGCCAGACAGTCAGCCACCCACAGACAGGGTGCCAGACAGCCAGTCAGCCACCCACAGACAGGGTGCCTGACAGCCAGCCACCCACAGGCCCTGTACCAGCCAGCCACAGGCACTGTACCAGCCAGCCGCCCACAGCCCCTGTGCCAGCCACCCACCCACCACAGAGTGCCAGACAGCCAGCCACCCACCCACCCACCCACCACAGGGTGCCAGACAGCCAGCCACCCACAGACAGGGTGCCAGACAGTCAGCCACCCACAGACAGGGTGCCAGACAGCCAGCCAGTCACCCACAGACAGGGTGCCTGACAGCCAGCCACCCACAGGCCCTGTACCAGCCAGCCACAGGCACTGTACCAGCCAGCCACCCACAGCCCCTGTGCCAGCCACCCACCCACCACAGGGTGCCAGACAGCCAGCCACCCACCACAGGGTGCCAGACAGCCAGCCACCCACAGACAGGGTGCCAGACAGTCAGCCACCCACAGACAGGGTGCCAGACAGCCAGTTAGCCACCCACAGACAGGGTGCCTGACAGCCAGCCACCCACAGGCCCTGTACCAGCCAGCCACCCACAGCCCCTGTGCCAGCCAGCCACCCACCACAGGGTGCCAGACAGCCAGCCACCCACCACAGGGTGCCAGACAGCCAGCCACCCACAGACAGGGTGCCAGACAGTCAGCCACCCACAGACAGGGTGCCAGACAGCCAGCCACCCACAGACAGGGTGCCTGACAGCCAGCCACCCACAGGCCTTGTACCAGCCAGCCACAGGCACTGTACCAGCCAGCCGCCCACAGCCCCTGTGCCAGCCACCCACCCACCACAGGGTGCCAGACAGCCAGTCACCCACCACAGGGTGCCAGACAGCCAGCCACCCACAGACAGGGTGCCAGACAGTCAGCCACCCACAGACAGGGTGCCAGACAGCCAGTCAGCCACCCACAGACAGGGTGCCTGACAGCCAGCCACCCACAGGCCCTGTACCAGTCAGCCACAGGCACTGTACCAGCCAGCCGCCCACAGCCCCTGTGCCAGCCACCCACCCACCACAGAGTGCCAGACAGCCAGCCACCCACCCACCACAGGGTGCCAGACAGCCAGCCACCCACAGACAGGGTGCCAGACAGTCAGCCACCCACAGACAGGGTGCCAGACAGCCAGCCAGTCACCCACAGACAGGGTGCCTGACAGCCAGCCACCCACAGGCCCTGTACCAGCCAGCCACAGGCACTGTACCAGCCAGCCACCCACAGCCCCTGTGCCAGTCACCCACCTACCACAGGGTGCCAGCTAGCCACCCACCACAGGGTGCTAGGCAGCCAGCTACCCACCACAATGTGCTAGACAGCCAGCCATCCACCCAGTGCTGTATCTTGGCCTAGGCCAACAAGGCCCAGGCCTAGGGCAGCACTTTGCAGGGGGGCAGCAAAAAAGCTGATGGGGCTGCACTGATATGCTGCCCTGATGGGCACTGATATGTTGCACTGATGGGCACTAATAGACTGCACTGATGGCCACTGATGAGGCAGGACTGATAAGCTGCACTGATAACTCAGCACTGATGGGCAATGATATGATACACTGATAGGCTGCACTAATGGGCACAGAGAGGCTGCACTGGTGGCCACTGATGGGGCTGTACTGATGGCCACTGATGAGGCCGCACTGATATGCTGCACTGATGGGCAGTAATGAGGTTGCACTGATGGGCACTGAGGAAGCTGAACTTATGGGAACTACTGAGGCTGCACTGATGGGCACTGATAAACTGTGGTTGTGGTCTGTGGTTTACAGATGACAGTGCGGGTCATAAACAGGAAAGGTTGTGGCCTTTACAGGAAGGAGTGGGTCATATTTAAATTAGGGGTGCCCAAGTTTAGTCAGGCCTAGGGCAGCACAAATCCTAAATACACCACTGCATCCACCACAGGGTGCCAGCAAGCCAGCCATCCACCACAGGGTGCCAGCAAGCCAGCCATTAAGCATTAAACAAAAATTAACATATTCAGTACCAGATTTGTGTCAAAAATTGTCTTTATTTTTCAAAACTTTAAATGTACAAAATATCTGCCCATATAGGCCGATACCGATACGTTGTGACCAAAATATTGGTATCGGTATCGGCCCTGAAAAAACCATATCAGTCTATCCCTACTGTGTATACATTTCACTTCTTGTCCTACTTCCATGATTAACGCTTGAAGACCAGACCTTTTCTGGAACTTTTTGTTTAAAAGTTTAAATCAGTATTTTCTTCTAGAAAATTACTTAGAACCTCCAAACATTATATATTTTGTTTTTTTAGCCGAAACCCTAGAGAATAAAATGGCGATCATTGCAATTTTTTATGTCACACGGTATTTGCGCAATGGTCTTTCAAACGCAATTTTTTGGGGAAAAAAAAACATTTTAATTAATTGAAAAAAAAAAAAACACACAATATTCACCCCTTTTTTTGTATAATGTGAAAGATGATGTTATGCCGAGTAAATAGATACTAATATGTCACGCTTTAAAATTGCACACTATCGTGGAATGGTGACAAACTACGGTATAAAAAGAATCTCCATGGGCGATGCTTTAAAAATGTTTACAGGTTACATGTTGAGATTTTAGAGGAGGTCTAGCACAAGAATTTTTGCTCTCGCTCTAAAGTTCACAGCGATACCTCACATGTGTGGTTTGATGAACACCATTTACATATGCTTGATTGACTTACGTATGCGTTCGCTTCTGCACGCAAGCATGGAGGGATGGGGCGCTTGAAATTAATTTTTTCTTAAAAATTTAACTTTTTATTTTTACATTGTCCCTTGATTTATTTATTTATTTTTCTTTTTTGATCACTTTTATTCCTTTTACAAGGAATGTAAACACCCCTTGTAATAGAAATAAGGATGACAGGTCCTCTTTATTGAGAGATCTGGGGTCAAAAAGGCCCCAAATCTTTCATTTACCTTTAAAATCATAAGAAAAAAAAATGCAACTTTTTTACTTAAAAAAAAAAAAAAAAAATAGTTTACTATGTCCCTGGAACCATAAGTGACGTCAGATGTTGCTCCGGTCCTCCAAGTGTATAAAGATGAGTGGCAACCGTCTTGGCCCCACTTTTTTTTCATGCCCAGCTAACATGCCCAGCTAACCGGTGCTTTGGATTTCTCCCAGGCTTAACGGATGGGTTAGGTAAGCCCGAGAACAACTGGGAAGCGGTGGGAGGGGGGGCAGGGCACCCCCTAGGCTCACACTTAACCCTTTGATCGCCCCTGGGTTAACCCCTTCCCTGCCAGTGTCATTAGTACAGCGACAGTGCATATTTTTAGCACTGATTACTGTAGTAATGTCACTGGTTCCCCCCAAAAGTGTCACATGCTAAGCAGGAACACGGATCTCTGTCTTACCACAGTTATAGCACCTCCCCCACACAGTAAGAAAGCACTCCCTAGGAGCACACTGAAAGGGTAACTCCACTTTCGTGGGGAAAATATCAGGAGGTGGCGGAGACAAGACCAGTCACCCTGCACAAGGAGAAAGAACAAAGCTGTGGGAGGGACCCAACAGGCTCCACTCACTACAGGCTGCCTTCAGAGAACTACAGGAGGGGGTGGAGACAAGACCAGTCACCCTGCACAAGGGGAGCAGAAAGCAGAGCTGTGGGAGGGGCCCAGCAGGCCACACCCACTACAGTCTGCCTGCAGAGAACTACAGGAGGAGGTGGAGACAAGACTAGTCACCCTGCACAAGGGGAGCAGAAAGCAGAGCTGTGGGAGGGGCCCAGAAGGCCCCACCCACTACAGTCTGCCTGCAGAGAACTACACGAGGGGGTGGAGACAAGACCAGTCACCCTGCACATGGAGAGAGAGCAGCAGTGAGTGGTCTTTATTACAGGAAGCCTCACACTGGATTACTGCACAGATCTGGAAGAAATACACAAAGTACACCGAGATTCAATAGGAATACACATGATGAATGGGTTTAGACAATATTTTCTTATCCTGGAGTTCCGCTTTAAGCAATATTCCAGTGAATCCCCATTACTGCTCTACAAATACACAGAGCACACACTTTTTATTTTTTATTATTTTGTGGCAGATAGGAATTTGTTGTGATATTAACCTGTAGAATGTTTACATATGGCTGTTAAGTTGTCCAGCTTCCTGCCCAGGACCATTGCTAAGACCTCCAGGATTTTGGTTGAACCGCCAGGCTGTACCACAAGCTTAGCAGGGGTCACTGAAAAGTCCTCCTCCTCCCAGGCTGCCTCCCCCTATTCCTGTTGTGTTCAGTGTTCCAGTTTATTGCACTTGAAGCCAAAATGCATTCCAGATGTGCCTGGCAGGAGCCTCAGCAAGGTCAGAGCCAAGTTAAGGCATTGCAGCTGACCTGTGCTGACCCCAGGGTGTCCTATTAATGGGGGGCCGCCTCCCCCACGCTGAGCTCAACCTAAACTAAGCTGTCAGCTGAGATGAGCTCAAATGAGGCTGCAGTACTGCTCACAGCCAGCTGGTGTCCCTAGTGGTTGGCTTAACATTCCCATATATGGGGTTACATCAAAAGTTACAATGTTATAAGTTTCATCTTCTTCATCCAACAATAGAAACAAAGTATTGTCATTGCAACACATTTAATTGGTTACTTTTTAAAAATATTTTTTCTTGTGTCAGACCTCATATCCTAATAGAGTGTTTCTCAGCCTTTTTTAGTCAGAGCACCCTTTAAAAATTATGGACAGTATTGAGGCACTCTAAAATGTGAAAATGATTCTAAGGGTGGGGGTCACATTGGTGCGATGGAAGACATTGGATGTGATTCGCACTGCACTGCTGTGCAAATCACTTGCAATGTCTGTGCAATGCAAATTCAGCCATACAGATTGTATGGATCGCATTTGGACAGTGGCGGCTGATGCTCCATGGGCCGGGGAAAGGGGGGCGGCATACGGACCACACCATCCCCCCCCCCCCCCGGACCACACCAGCCTGCACACCATACCCCCTCTCCTGGGTCGCTGGCTCACTCACCATGTGGAAGAAAGTCAGTATCGGCGGCGGCTTCCCCCTCAGTCTTCTGCGTTTCCTCCCTCCTCCTTGGCCAATAGCATGGCTTCTCCTTTTGGCCAATCAGGAAACAGGTCACAGGACCCGCTTCCTGATTGGCCAGGAGGAGGATCCGTGTGATAATAGCGAATATTCATTCGCTATTGTCGCACAACTGGGTGGGCTCGGGGAGCAGTGCTCTGCACCCCGAGCCCACCCTTTTTTTGGAGCCTATTAGAGCCTCTGACTCTACTCACGTGCTTCAAAAAAAAACCCCATTGGAATCCATGTGTCCGGCGCCCTGCATGTAGATTAGGGGGCCAGACGCATGGATGGGGGGGGGCGGTGCCCCTGCGCCCCCAATGGTCTGGCCACCACTGCATTTGGACCAAACTCGTGCAGGACCCTTTTCTCGGTCCTCACCAGAATGGGATCGTATGGGTGTTCACACTCATGAGATCCGATTCCTGTCTGAATTGACAATTCGCACTCCGATATGCGAACCGATCAGGGGGGTGCCATTAACTTTGTATTGCATATGGCAGTGTGAGTCCGGTGCGATGCAGGAACCTGAAGTGGATTTGCAGGGTTTCCCGCATCGCACCAAGGTGAACTGAGCCTAATAGCTTTACATAATGCAGCAACATCCACAAGCAGTGGTGTAGCGTGGGGGGTGCAGGGGGGGGGGGGGCGGCCGCACCGGGCGCAACATCTGGGGGGGCGCGCTCGCACTCGCAGCTCTCTGCCCTGCCTGGCTCACTCATTCTCTCTCACTGCAGTGCTGGCTGTGCGAATCCGATCTGAGCTGCCGGGTCGCCGCCCACTGTGGAGGGGGGGGGGTGCCAGGCGTGGGGAGAGCGAGGGACTATCTGGGGGAGGGACAGTGCACTCTAGCGGCCGCCCAGCGCAGCGCTGAGTGCGGGAGAGAGCCACACCAGACCAGCCCAGGCAGCAGCAAGAAGAAGCTGGCGGCGGCGGCAGGTGACACAGGCCAGAGAGAGGAGAGAGCCAGTGGTGACAAACGCAGGAGGAAAACCTAGGAGGACCTGGAGGAGAAGACCTAGCCTGCTGTGATCGGGTGAAAAAAAAGGTAGGAGTCACGAGTGACAGGAGTCAGGACTGTGACTGGAGTAGTACTGGGCTCAGTGGGCTGGCTGTGTACAGTGCTAGTAGTGACTAGACTGAGTCTGACTGACTGAGTGTGTGAGAACTGAAGAAGAACACTGAATAGTATGCATAATGCAACTATATGTGGACTGTAGGCACAGAAGAATGTATTTAAATGGAGCCATATGATTATGTAGCGGCAGCACTACTCATAGAGGATCCTCAGAGAGGGGATCTATTTTATGGGGAACCTGGCCTGCTGTAAGGGGGGGAGATCTAAATGGGGGGTGGGACCTGACCTCACCTCACCCTCGCCTGCTGTAAGGGGGGATCTATATGGGGGGCATGATCCCCCATATGGATCCCCCCTTACAGTAGGCCAGGGTGAGGTGAGGTCCCCCATATGGATCCCCCTTACAGTAGGCCAGGGTGAGGTCCCCCATATATATCCCCCCTTACAGTAGGCCAGGGTGAGGTGAGGTCCCCCATATGGATCTCCCCTTACAGTAGGCCAGGGTGAGGTGAGGTCCCCCATATAGATCCCCCCTTACAGCAGGCGAGGGTGAGGTGAGGTCACTCTGGGGTCCCCCATATAGATCCCCCCCTACAGCAGGCCAGGGTCCGGACCTCACCTCACCCTATCCTGCTGTAAGGGGGAGATCTATATGGGGGACCTGCCCTGGCCTGCTCTAAAGGGGGATCTATAGGGACCCTGCTCTAAAGGGGATCTATGCCATAGATCCCCCCTTTAGAGCAGGATCCCCATAGATCCCGTTTAGAGGAGACCAGGGTCCCCATAGATTCCCTTTAGAGCCAGCCAGGGTCCCCATAGATCCCCCTTTAGAGCAGGGTCCCCATAGATTCTGCGGGTTAGGGGGCGCAAATTACTTGCCTTGCCCCGGGTTCTGACAACCCACGCTACGCCACTGTCCACAAGTCTAAGTAGTACACCCATTGTTCGAGGTGATTTGTTCTTCCAAAGCAAATACACTTTTGCAAACTGGTACTGACTAGTATTCCAATGTTTCTCTTCTCCCTCAGTTTTTCTCCATTACTTAGCTAATGTGACCCCCAACGCTGACGGGGAGGGGCAGGAGATTGATGCTGTGCAGATGACTGACATACTTTGGATATGGAGGGGTTCATTTTTGAAACACAGGAGAGGTGAGCATGCAAACAAGAATTCCTTCTGGGACAACAACCATGCAGACCAATTTGATGCAGTGTGCAGTGTATGGTCTGAGCACTGACAGGCTGACCCCCCACCCCTTCAACCTCTGTAGCAATGTTGGCAGCACTCATATGTCTATTTCCCAAAGACAACCTCTGGATATGACGCTGAGCACGTGCACTCAACTTCTTTGGTCAACCATGGTGAGGTCTGTTCTGAGTGAAACCTGTCCTGTTTAATCACTGTATGGTCTTGGCCACCATGCTGCAGTTCAGTTTCAGGGTCTTGGCAATCTTCTTATAACCTAGGCCTGTAGCGCAACAATTCTTTTTTTCAGATCCTCAGAGAGTTCTTTGCCATGGGGTGCCATGTTGAACTTCCAGTGACCACTAAGAGAGAGTGAGAGCGATAACACCAAATTTTACACACCCGCTCCCCATTCACACCTGAGACCTTGTAACACTAACGAGTCACATGACACAGAGGAGGTAAAATGGGCAAATGGGCCCAATTTGGACATTTTCACTTAGGGGTATACTCCCTTTTGTTACCAGCAATTTAGACATTAATGCCTGTGTGTTGAGTTATTTTGAGGGGACAGCAAATTTACACTGTTATACAAGCTGTACACTCACTACTTTACATTGTAGCAAAGTGTCATTTCTTCAGTGTTGTCTCATGAAAAGATATAATAAAATATTTACAAAAATGTGAGGGGTGTACTAACTTTTGTGAGATACTGTATAGACATTGATTACCATAGTTCAGCATTTAGATGCACACAGAACTATATGCTGTATGCTTCTAAATGCAGCATTTTTTCTGCCCGTGTGAATGAGCCCTTCAAGCCTATCTCCAGCCATGTCCTCTCTCCTCCAAGACTGGTAAATCACTTTAGGCAGTGTGACTGTATGACACTCTGTTTCGGTGGTACCAGTATTCAGGTGGAGGGCTCCAGAATGCATGTTTGTTGCAGACAACACTTATAGCCTAGTGTCCTCTGGGATTTGTAAGTCCTGGTATAGGTCCGGGAGTCCTGAGACTTCGTAGAGACTTGGGAGGGATGAAGTCTCCAGTGACGAAACCACGTATTTGGGTAGTTTATTTATAACCTGCATTCGGTGGATCTTTTTCCCCTTCAGTTAGGAGAACGAAATTTGGCATGGCTGCCCCTAAGACCCAGATGATCCAACGCTACTCCTGAAACCCGTGGACAGTTCATCTTTTTGGGTCGATTTGGAGATATTCAGCACTCACCGACCGCGATCATTGAACCTATGGAACATTGTATGAGCTTTGCTTCATAGACTATTGTAGGTCAGAGCCAGACAGTCTGCTACTGGGGTCTCCTGCTATTGTCTGTTTAATAAGGTGTTCTGTGTTTATACATAGGATAATGTACTTTTTTTTAGCCCGTTGCTGGTCAGTCTGGTCACCCAGGCTGGTTTTAGTGCTGAGTTAATTAGCATGTTAATTATAACATTGTCTCGGTCTGGATTCCCTATTATTTCTGTCCAGGTGGCTAGTTAATTAGCTCAGGTTAATTATGCTTCTATATACAATTTCATCTGCATACGATAATGTAATCAGGCTCACCTGACCTGGTGGGGTATATATTCTGTGTAAGGTTGTTTAATAAAAGTTCCTGTTATACCAGTCATCTAGTTTCGGCTGATGTTTGGGTATACGATTGCTGTGTTGCTTTATTCTTCTTCTATGCTCACTAGGATCTCTGAAACAATCGAAAAGGGCTATAGTCACAAAAGTCACTAGCTGGTTCGGGAGTGTCTGAAAGAACAGGTATTCTGGATACCAACGTTCTTTACGTCTCCAGCCCTGGGTGTAATGGATCAACTGGTACCCTGACTGGGTACCTCCATTGACAGATGCTCCTAGTGCTTCCCGAGGGCTCCAAGCACTCCACCAGACACCATAACCACCTCAGACCCCACAACCTGCTGCAGCTTGGTTGGGATCTCGCCGTCTCCTACCCACCGTGGACCTACGACAAGGCTCCAGGTTCCAGTCGGTGAACTTCTCTTTCTCCAGAGAGTGAAGCAGGAACAAGCTCTTTCAAGAGCTTAGTGATTATTCAAGGGAGTATGAAGAGCATAGCAATACCTTGTAGCAGATTTCCCTAATGAGAGACAGGACTCTAGATTGAGGGGGAAGTAGAACTCAAACTGTTTATTCAAACACATGCACAAAGAGATATACACTGTGGGACAATCCCCCCACCCCCTTAGCAGCCAATCCACATACACATGTACATCCCATAATAAGTTTATCTTAAGGCAGACAGAAACAATAGAACAATGGAATACAGGCAATTACCAATAACAAACCCCACCCCCTCTCACTATCTAGTATGGGTCTATGAGAGACTCCTGCAATATTCTAGCAATCTGAAAAGTCAAACCATTCATCTTCATACATTTCCTGAGAGATATTTCTGACAAATATTACTGTCCCATCTGAAGCCATCCAAACCATTCTCTTAGCATCCCCTAAGTATCTGTCCCTCACTCCCAGTGACGGTGAACACCGTCACACTGGGTCCATGCTTTTTCCAGTAACCAGCACCCTGATTGGGTAGGGGTGCACAACCCTTATGGCTTGGGTGTTTGCAGCTCAGAGACCCCTTTTCCATTAATTCCCTATCACTGCAAGGAAGCAGCAAGTGTGCACACTCTAGAGGAATGATAGTATGTAAAACTATGGAGATAGTCAGGAGGCTGAAGTTATGCATCTGTGTTGCTATAGAAGAAAGATCTTGAATATCCAGTGCGAGGGTAACCCTCTTTAATGTTTTGTATAAGTAGGCAAACACAGCTTTAAAAAGAATTGGTGAATGGCTGGGGCCTTAGAAAGGGTTCCTTTGAACCAATATTTCCACTGCACTTATAGCTACGACTTTCTTGTGAGAGGATAAAGCAGCTAATTCATCACAGCTGCAGGCTTGGTATTCTTTCCCATAACACTCTCTTGTTGGTAGTGCTATGTCGTTATATACCTCACCTGCAGCAGGATAAAGCGGCTGATCCATCATAGCAGCAACCTCTGCGCTGTGTCCCATAATGCCCTGGGATTGGAATGACAGATCTGGTCCCGGATGAGCCCCCTTCCTGCTGGATGATGCACCTTGGAATCATTTACTACAAAGCAGAACAGTTACTATTACATGGAGAGTTCAGAGGAGGTACAGAGGTATCATGTACATAGCGCTATCATGTTTCAGGTCTGAGCCTCACAATCAATTTACTTATCATATTCTTCACACATGACAGGGCTGAGACATATACTATTATGTGGATAGGACTCCACCACCGTTTATTGTCAGACATTTAAAGTGCATGCACTTGTATTTTTTTTTGATAGCCTAGGAAAAGGTTAAAGCGTATCTAAACACAAGAACAATAATTGATAGCATTGCTGTTTACCGGTCATTAGGTGTGGTGGCTGCATTAGTTTTCTTTTTCAATAAATCAATTCCTTCTGTGCAAACCAACAAACTAAGCGAGTTAATCCAAGGCAGCCACCAACACTCAAATGTGACCCCACATGTAATAGTAACAAAAATATATGTAAAATGCAGCGCTACCTTTAAAGCTCTAATATAATAAATTTACCACTAGATAAATGTGCTTATAACCACTTCAATACCGGGCACTTTTACCCCCTTCCTGCCCAGGCCAATTTTCAGCTTTTAGTGCTGTTGCATTTTGAATGACAATTGCGCGGTCATGCAACACTGTACCTAAACCAAATGTATGTGATTTTTCCCCCACAAATAGAGCTTTCTTTTGGTGGTATTTGATCACCACAAGGTTTTTTCTTTTTTGCTAAACAAATAAAAAAAAACGAAAAGTTGGAAAAAAAAAAAGTTTTTTTGTTTATGTTGTAAAATTTTGTAAATAAATCATTTTTTTCCTGCACTGATGAGGCCGCACTGACAGGAGGCACTGATGGGGTGGCACTAATGATGAGGTACTAATATGCAGCACTGATGGGCACTGATAGGCGGCACTGATATGCAGCACTGATGGGCACTGATAGGCGGCACTGATGGGCACTGATAGGCGGCACTGATAGGCGGCACTGATGGGCATTAATAGGCGGCACTGATGGGCACTGATAGGCAGCACTGATGGGTAATGATGGGCACTGGTGGGCGGCACAGATAGATGGCAATGATGGGCACTGGTGGGCGGCACTGATAGATGGCAATGATGGGCAGCACTGATGAGGAGGGCACTGACAGGCTCCCTGAGCACTGATTCACATTCCTGGTGGCATGGGTGCGTATCCTTGGTGGCCATGGGTGGGCATCCCTGGTGGCCATGGGTGGGCATCCCTGGTGGCCATGGGTGGGCAATCCCTGGTGTCTCTAGTGGCATCCCCCAAGGGTCTGCACTGGTAATCAATGCTTTGATTACCAGCACAGACCCCCCCCTGTCATGGGAGCCGCCGATCGGCTCTCCTCTACTTGCGCCTGTCAGGCGCGAACTGAGGAAAGCCGATCAATGGCACTTCCTATTTACTATGTGACCAGCTGTGATTGGACACAGCTGGTCACATGGTAAAGAGCCTATGTCATAGGCTCTTTACCGGGATCGGAGATGCGGTGTCTCAGAGTGACACACCGCACCACCTATCGCCGCTCTGCGTGCCCCCTGGTGTCTCAGAGTGACACACCGCACCACCGGTCTCCGCTCTGCGCGCCCCCCTGCCCGCCCCCCTGGTGTCTCAGAGTGACACACCGCACCACCGATCACCGTTCTGCGCTCCCCCTGGTGTCTCAGAGTGACACACCGCACCACCGATCGCCACTCTGCGCGCCCCCCTGGTGTCTCAGGGTAACACACCGCACCACCGATCGCCGCTCATATGATGCCCAGTCAGGATACTTTGCGGCCATCATTTTGCTATATGACATACGGAAAGTGGTTAAACCAGATATTATACCAAAGTGCAATCACAAAAAAGTGCAAAAAGCACAAAAATAAAATAAATTCATAAATAAAAATAAAAATCGAAACAACCCTACTGGGTAATAACCCAGATTACCAGTGCTGTAAAAACAAAAACTACTTCTGAATACAAGTGGACAAGCAATGTTAGGAACTAAATATCCCTTTACATGAGTAAACTATAATATCAAAGCAACAATTATTAAGAGTGATGCATCCAAAACTTGAATAAATTAAAAAAATGTTCATTAATAAAGTAAAAGTATCAAGTCCATTTTAATAAATTGCGCTCATGTTAAAATAGCATAATAGTTGATAAAAGAGTGTAGAACAAACGGAGTGATGATCTAAGTGCAAAATAACACAAACTCTTTGTGTGTTGTGACCACACTCCCTTGCATCATTCAAAGTCCCCCCGGTGTGTCCTAGCAGCTCACCTCTGGTAAAGACCACAAAGGTCCACAATGACCACAAAGGCTTTTGAAAAAGTCACGTGATCTGTGACGCAACGCGTTGGGAGGAGCCGGGTGACGTCACTTCTGGTTGTGTCCGAGACCGGTAGTTTTTGTATTATCGATGTTGAATTTCTTCTATTTTAATGTAGGTTACTACTTAATAATAAATTATATTTAAAAATACTGCACAATGGAAATTTTCTTTATCTCCTTTAGTGAGTGGAGGAGAGGAGGATGTATGGCAGCCTATTGGGAGAGTTTTCTTTTTGTTATACTTTTTTCCCTTTATTTTAACCTTGTGATCCTGCCATTGACTAATTTCTTGTCACAGGGTGACAACCATACTGAGCAACCTGTCACCTTAGAACAGGGAGTGTGTTAGGACTATATAACACTGGGGTAGGACTACATAACACCGCCTCCCTCTCTTCTCGATAACAATAGAGCTAGCAAGGAACAATGCTAACTGATAACAGTCCACTGCTGCACCTATATCGCCTATGTCTTTACTACATATCTTTGTGACCATGTTGTATTTGAGTATTTTTTTAGTTTTTATCCATGAGTAGCGCAAACCTCGCAGGAGCCACTGATATTTGGCTGGTTCTTTCCAAGACAGTAGAGACGCCACCAGTCACACAAGAAACAGTCTGTCCACTCTTGTTTCAATAAATAGTGTAGGGATTGTCATTTTGTGGAATAATGCTTGTAGGGCTTGGGACCTTGATGAACTGCAGCAACTTTCAACAGCCCCTGAGGCTGGGATTTCCTCCAGCAGGACCAGAACCCCAGCTGCAGAACCCAGACTGTGACAGACCCTGTACTCAAGAAGAGTATGTTCACCGTATAAGCTTCCCTTGCCTGGTACCAACACGATCCAAGGTCCCTTAGCCCACCCAATCACTTGTCGAGACATCAGTTTAGGGTGGTGAGAAGCATAAGACTGTTTATTCAAACACAGGCACAAAGAGATATACACTCTGGGACAATTCCCCCTCCCCCTCCCCTCTAGCAGCTAATCCACATACACATATACATCCCATAATAGGTTGATCCCAAGGTAGACAGAAACAATAGAACAATGGAATACAGGCACCCCACCCCACCTCAAACTATCTAGCAATGGTCTATGAGATAAAATCCTACAAGCAGCCTGAAAAGGTCAAACCAATCCATCATAATATATTTCTTGAGGAATATTGTTCATAAATATTACAGTCCTAAGTGAAAGAGTGCATTCAATACAAACCACACATATAGAACCCAGGATAACCGGGGTAACTCAAAATGCTGAGTCCGGTGTGGTTGTACTGTGAGTCTGGTTAGTGCAGACCCAACTGGGGTTCTCGGTCATCCTGTGCCCCTAATAGACACAGGGTGACTAACAGATAGGAGGGGCCCAGGATGCTGGACAAGGAGTTTCCCGACCTCTCTAAGGTAATCTGGGTTCCACAAGCCCCCCGCCCTAAGTGACTCCCGTCACACAGTCTATTTACTGTATGTTCTCCACAGCCACCTACTGAGCACACAACTCCCCAGGGATTGGCTGACGCACAATACATATTCAAGCTGCCCATTTGACTCCCCCAGCCCAAAGAAATCAATAGCTGCTCCAATGATTACAGAGGAGCCAAAAATAACTAAATTTACTTATCATCCTAGCAGCCTATCTACATATGATTATGTCCCTTGACCTTCCTTGCGTGGAGACCTTCTGGGGTGACTTCTTGACTTTTCTGGCGTTACCCTGAGCCAAGATATGCGAATGGCGGCAGGAAGTTTGTGTAGAGCACCCCACGTAGCAGCCGCT
Source organism: Pelophylax lessonae (assembly GCF_965119305.1). Lineage (NCBI taxonomy): Eukaryota > Metazoa > Chordata > Amphibia > Anura > Ranidae > Pelophylax > Pelophylax lessonae. The sequence continues at coordinate 287,846,994 of NC_138775.1, read as the reverse complement.
TGGGAAATGGGATCCCCCCACTCTGCACAGCCAGGCACACCGAATATTCAAATGCTCCCAGAGTCAAGAAACAGTCCAGTGCTTGTTTTTTTTTGTTTTTATTGATGGGATAAAGCTTGGATAGGGAATAGGGGTATTATGGGATGCCCACTCAACTTCAGGGACTACTTTCCCATATACAGTCTATATACACATCTCTACTTTCTCCAGCACACTTGCTTTCAGATATCCCAGCTGGCACACTGATAGTTAATCTGACAAAAAGGCATCATCCTCCTTTACCATATCACCTCTTCTAGCAAACCCCCCCGAATCCCCCCACATAGTACAAATCCCTTCCCCCTTTACCATATCACCTCTTCTAGCATGAACCCCCCAAATCCCACCCACCTAGCACAAATCCCTTACCCCCTCTACCATATCACCTCTTCTAGCACAAACCCTCCAAATACCCCCACCTAGCACAAATCCTTTCCCCCTCTACCATATCACCTCTTCTAGCACAAACCCTCCAAATACCCCCACCTAGCACAAATCCCTTACCCCCTTTACCATATCACCTCTTCTAGCAAAACCCACCCAAATCCCCCCACCCATTACAAATCCCTTCCCCCTCTACGATATCACCTCTTCTAGCAAACCCCCCCCCCCCCCAAATCCCTCCACCTAGTACAAATCCCTTCCCCCCTCTACCATATCACCTCTTCTAGCAAACCCCCCCCAAATCCCTCCTCCTAGTACAAATCCCTTCCCCCCTCTACCATATCACCTCTTCTAGCAAACCCCCCCCCCCCAAATCCCCCCACCTAGTACAAATCCCTTCCCCCCTCTACCATATCACCTCTTCTAGCAAACCCCCCCCAAATCCCTCCTCCTAGTACAAATCCTTTCCCCCTCTACCATATCACCTCTTCTAGCACAAACCCTCCAAATACCCCCACCTAGCACAAATCCCTTACCCCCTTTACCATATCACCTCTTCTAGCAAAACCCACCCAAATCCCCCCACCCATTACAAATCCCTTCCCCCTCTACGATATCACCTCTTCTAGCAAACCCCCCCCCCCCCAAATCCCTCCACCTAGTACAAATCCCTTCCCCCCTCTACCATATCACCTCTTCTAGCAAACCCCCCCCAAATCCCTCCTCCTAGTACAAATCCCTTCCCCCCTCTACCATATCACCTCTTCTAGCAAACCCCCCCCCCCAAATCCCCCCACCTAGTACAAATCCCTTCCCCCTCTACCATATCACCTCTTCTAGCATGAACCCCCCAAATCCCCCATTTAGCACAAATCCTTCTCTCCAACCCCCCCTCAAACAATTTTTTCCCCCCTGATGCCCCCAAATTCATCCTCACAACATAAATCCCCTCCCCCCTCAGTTTTCTCACGGTGCCCCCTCACCTCACACAATACCACAATGCCCAGGGCAGCCGCCCCTCCTGCCCACTCTCACCCACTCCAAATCCCCCTTCTAGCACAAATATCCCCCATCCCACCTCCCAGCACAAACACCCCCCAATCATCCCTACTAGCACCAATCCCCCCTCCAAATAAATTCTCCTCCTAGCACAAATCCCTTCCCCTTCTACCAAATCACCTCTTCTAGCAGCAACCCCCCAAATCCCCCCACCTAGTACAAATCCCTTCCACCCTTTACCATATCACCTCTTCTAGCACAAACCCTCCAAATTCCCCCCACGTAGCACAAATCCCTCCCACCCTTTACCATATCACCTCTTTGAGCACAAACCCCTGAAATACCCCCTCCTAGCACAAATCCCACCCCCCTGAAACAAATATTTTCCCCTGCTGCCCGCTAAATTCCTACTCACAACACAAATCTCCTCCCCCCTCAATCTCCCCTCAATCTCCTCCTGGTGCCCCTCATCTCACATGATACCACATTGTCCAGGGCAGCAGCCCCTCCTGCCCACCCTTTCTTCCCATGTTCTCTCATGTCCCACTCCAAATCCCCCTCCTTGCATGAAAATCCCCCCCATTCCACCTCCCAGCACAAACATCCCCCAATCATCCCAACAAGCACAAACCCCCCCCTCCAAAGAAATTCTCCTCTTCGCACAAATCCCTTCTCCCCTCAAACTCTTCATGGTGTCCCTCACCTCACATTATACCACAGTGCCTAGGGCAGCTGCCCTTCCTGCCCATACCTTGTCCCGGCCCTGGGGGGCCCTGTCAGGTAGCCTGTATACGATGCAGTGATTGGTGGATATCGTTATATATGGAGATATTGATGGATACAATGCAGTGATTGGCGGATATCGATATATATGGAGATATTGATGGATACAATGCAGTGATTGGCAGGTATTGGTATATATGGAGATATGGATGGATACAATGCAGTGATTGGCGGATATCGGTATATATGGAGATATGGATGGATACAATGCAGTGATTGGCGGATATCGATATATATGGAGATATTGATGGATACAATGCAGTGATTGGTGGATATCGGTATATATGGAGATATTGATGGATACAATGCTGTGATTGGTGGATATCGGTATATATGGAGATATGGATGGATACAATGCAGTGATTGGTGGATATTGGTATATATGGATGGATACAATGCAGTGATTGGTGGATATCAGTATATATGGAGATATGGATGGATACAATGCTGTGATTGGTGGATATCGGTATACATGGAGATATGGATGGATACAATGCAGTGATTGGTGGATATCGGTATATATGGAGATATGGATGGATACAATGCTGTGATTGGTGGATATCGGTATATATGGAGATATGGATACAATGCAGTGATTGGCGGATATCGGTATATATGGAGATATGGATGGAGACAGTGCAGTAATTGGTGGATATCGGGCCGGGCGTGGACGACAGTCCTAAGAAATATGCATGTACCCCGAGCACTAAAAACCTGGCAGGGTTTCTAACCCTTCCCCACTGAATCCAAACTAATAATAAAAATGGAG
>NC_138775.1:287821520-287839020 GCF_965119305.1 Pelophylax lessonae | reverse complement strand
ATTACTACAGTAATCAGTGCTATACATATGCACTGTTACTGTAAAAATGACACTGGCAGGGAAGGAGTTAACTGTATTGGAGAGGGAGGGGTTAAGTGTGTCCTAGGGGCGTGTTTCTAACTGTGATTGGACATGGCTACTGGTGTAAAAACAGAGATCAACGGTCCTACATAATAGAACCGTCTGATCTCCATTTTTACACAGGGGAGAATGACAGGTGGCTTGTTTACATTAGCCACCTGCCTTTCTCCCTTCCCGGCGAACGATCACGAGTGACCGGGGGGTCCGCCGGTCACACACACTGACTTGTTAGGGAATGAGCCGGGGCAGGCGCGCGCCTCAGCGGGCGCGTGCTCGCTCGCCCGCTATTGGCTCACATGCGAGTGACAGACTAGTGACGTACCGGTACGTCACTTTGCCTGGCCGGGGCTGACCGCCGCAGTATATGTACTTGCGGCGGTCGGCAAGTGGTTAACTATAGTATATATTTTATATGCGGCCCGAGAAAATTTCTCTACACTCAATGTGGCCCAGAGAAGCCAAAAGGTTGGACACCCATGCTTTACATAAAGATGGTCTATGCTATAAGAAGATTGCCAAGACCCTGAAACTGAGCTGCAGCACGGTGGCCAAGACCATACAGAGGTTTAACAGGATAGGTTCCCCTCAGAACAGGCCTCCCCATGGTCAACCAAAGAAGTTGAGTGCACATGCTCTGCGTCATATCCAGAGGTTGTCTTTGGGAAATAGACATATGAGTGCTGCCAGCATTGCTGCAGAGGTTGAAGGGGTTGGGGGGTCAACCTGTCAGTGCTCAGACCAAACGCCACACACTGCATCAAATTGGTCTGCATGGCTGTTGTCCCAGAAGGAAGCCTCTTCTAAAGATGATGCACAAGAAAGCCCGCAAACAGTTTGCTTAATACAAGCAGACTAAGGACATGGATTACTGGAACCGTGTCCTGTGGTCTGATGAGACCAAGATAAACTTATTTGGTTCAGATGGTGTCAAGCGTGTGTGACGGCAACCAGGCAAGGAGAACAAAGACAAGTGTGTTTTGCCTACAGTCAAGCATGGTGGTGGGAGTGTCATGGTCTGGGGCTGCCGGCACTGGGGAGCTACAGTTCATTGAGGGAACCATGAATGCCAACATGTACTGTGACATATTGAAGCAGAGCATGATCCCCTCCCTTCAGAGACTGGACCGCTGGGCAGTATTCCAACATGATAACGACCCCAAACACACCTCCTAGATGACCACTGCCTTGCTAAAGAAGCTGAGGGTAAAGGTGATGGACTGGCCAAGCATGTCTCCAGACCTAAACCCTATTGAGAATCTGTGGAGCATTCTCAAACAGAAGGTAGAGGAGTGCAAGGTCTCTAACATTCACCAGCTCTGTGATGTCGTCATGGAGGAGTGGAAGAGGACTCCAGTGGCAACCTGTGAAGCTCTGGTGAACTCCATGCCCAAGAGGGTTAAGGCAGTGCTGGAAAATAATGCTGGCCACACAAAATATTGTCACTTTGGAACCAATTGGGACATTGTCACTTAGGGGTGTACTCACTTTTGTTGCCAGTGGTTTAGACATTAATGTGGGTTGAGTTATTTTGAGGGGACAGCAAATTTACACTGTTATACAAGCTGTACACTCACTACTTTACATTGTAGCAAAGTGTCATTTCTTCAGTGTTGTCTCATGAAAAGATAGAATAAAATATTTACAAAAATGTGTATATCACTTTTGTGAGATACTGTATATACTAAACCTGTGACATCCTTCTAGATGCTGGAAATCATTGTAATAGACAACACTACTATGCCACTACTACACCGTTATGACACTGTTACTACACTGCTAGTACACAGCTACAATGCTGAACCACTACTACACAGCTATGACACCACTACTACCCAGCTACTACACCACTATGTTACTGCTACTACACCAGTACTACACAGCTATGACACCACTACTACCCAGCTACTACACCACTATGTTACTGCTACTACACCAGTACTACACAGCTATGAAAACACTACTACACAGCTACCACACCGCTATGACACTGTTACTACACCGCTACTATACTGCTAGGACACCGCTACTACACAGCTACAACACCGCTGCTTCACCACTACAACACAGCAATGACACCACTACTACATCACTATGACACTGTTACTACACCGCTACTACACTGCTTGGACACTGCTACCACACCGCTGCTGCACCACTACTACACAGCTATGACACCATGATATGCATGGGGCAGTCGGCAAGTGGTTAAACATTGCATCCAATGTAGTGGGTTGATTAGACCACAAATAAGCTCTCAAAGTGCAGCACAGCTTGTTATAGCTGTGTAGTAGTGGTGTCATTGCTGTGTAGTAGCAGTGCAGTAGTGGTGTCATTGCTGTGTAGTAGCAGTGTAGTAGTGGTGTCATTGCTGTGTAGTAGCAGTGTAGTAGTGGTGTCATAGCTGTGTAGTAGTAGTGGTGTCATTGCTGTGTAGTAGCAGTGTAGTAGCGGTGTCATAGCTGTGTAGTAGCAGTGTAGTAGTGGTGTCATAGCAGTGTAGTAGTAGTAGTGGTGTCATTGCTGTGTAGTAGCAGTGTAGTAGTGGTGTCATAGCTGTGTAGTAGCAGTGTAGTAGTGGTGTCGTAGCTATCTTATAGAAAGACTGTTGTTGAAATAAATTGTCGGGTAACGGGGTCTCTTTATTAGTCCCTCCCAATAATTGTTGTCAGTCAGCTGCCTCCTGATTGGTGCAGTCTGAAGACAGTTTGATAACACGGCCCGCGTCCCCTAAAATCGTTACAGGGAAACACGTGGCGCTACTTATAAAACGGTGTCGGGAGTTAAATTTAGATGTGTGAAACATCTGCGCCACAGAATGTCCCGTCTGTGAAAGGAACGCTCTCCAAATATGCAGAAACACATTCTGGAAAAACAAACCAATTACGCTTTTTTCGACAGAGAAACAAACTGAGGCCTTGCAGAAGTTCACTTCTTTGTATAATAACAAAGGTGGAAACCATACAAACCCACGCACGCACTTGCACATTTCTTCCAATCTGTTGCGATGCTGAAAACTTAGGAATTTGTGATCCATAACTTAAACTTTCATGAAGTCGAAAACCAAAACACTTGGACCCAATCAATGGCGAAATTCACCACCAACATGTTAAAATTTGACCAGACCAGAGCCCAAAGGGTGCAACAACACTTCATCCCTCGCCAATGTAACCGCTGATTTCTGCATTTAGGATATAGCACAGTCAGGTCAACTTAAAAGTTATAGAGGGCCTCAAGTGTGGCCCCTGACTTTTCTAGAGGGAGGCACAATAGCAGGGCATTTCCACACCTCAATGTCCAGAAATTTTTGTGCTGCTAGCATTTTTTACAGCATATTGCAATGCACACTAAAGAAGTTAGAGTACAATAGCCCCACCCAGCATTGGTGTCAGTGGATGCAAAAATAACCCCTAGCATTGGTGTCAGTGGCTGCAATAATACTCCACAGCATTGGTGTAAGTGGACACAATAATAATTCCCAACAGTGGTGTCAGTAGAGGCAATAATATTCCCCAAAACATTAACAACATTAACAACCACAGCACTGGTGTCAGGGGGTGCAATAATAACACACTACATTGGTGTCAGTGGACTGGACTGAATAGTATGCTGGATTGGTGTCAGTGAGTGCAATAATAACCGTCAGCATTGGTGTCAGTAGACACAATAATAACCCCGCAGCACTGCTGTCAGTGAGTGCAATAATATTCCCAGCATTTATGTCAATGGCTGAAATACAACCCCCAACATTGGTGCGAGTGAATGCAATATTAACCACAGCATTGGTGTCAGTGGACTCAATAATAACCCCTAACAGTGTTGTCAGTGGATGCAATAATAATCCCCAGCATTGATGTCAGTGGATGCAATAATTTTCCCCAGCATAGGTGTCAATGGCTGCGATACAACCCCCAACATTGGTGTCAGTGAGTGCAATAATAACCCTCAGCATTGGTGTCAGTAGACACAATAAATACCCCTAGCATTAGTAAAAGTAAAGACAATAAAGTTTTGCAGGACATCTGGGTTCAGCTCCTATCTGATTTTCAGGACTTCAGGTCGACTACCCAAGGCTGCATGGCAGTTTCTACAGAAGAGGGGCAGCCGCCCCTTCCCCCCGGGGACCCGGGCTCTCTAGCCAAAGACCCCAAGCACATGTGCCTTTGGCATTTATACAGTCATTTATACATTTATACAGTCATTTATACAGTCATTTGCATTTTCCTCTGCCAATCACCAGGTCTGTAACAATGCCTGTGCCCTCACTTGTCAGGTTTCCTCCCACTGTCCAATATGCCTCCCTATTTGACCAGTGTGAAACATTTCAGACAAGCTGAGCTGCACCTGAGCACCATGAGCAGACCCTACCAATTTATCCTGCTCTCTGGTAGGCAGAGAGCAATATAAACTTACCTAGCAATCTCTCTGGTAATCAGAAGACCCCAAAACTATACTCTCTTCTAGCCCCTACCTAGGAGGGGGTGCTACACACACATAAGAGACGTTTTACTGCACTTTACAGGTGGTGTTCAAGAAACAGCATTACAGTCACATCACAAGAACATATATTCTGGAGTCACTTGACATTACACAGTCAATCACATTTAGTGGACTGTCCACAGTAGCTACAGGTGAAAGCATGTGCAGAAGCCATTTCCCTTAGTCTCTCCTCTAATCGGGGGGGGGGGGGGGGCATTAGTTCTCACAGGACTGTGCTCTCTGTAGTCACCTCCTTTCTAGGTACATCTCTCCTGGGAATCCTCCAGGGAAGAAGCCCTACACAGCAGTTTCCAGCCTGGCCTAAAAGGCCTTATGCAATCCACCCTAGCCCCAATCTTCATAAGAGACAGAATGACTACAGCTGGATCCTCCTATGTACAGGTCCACTCCACCCAGCCTCCTGCCTGTCCAGGGCCTACGTGTGCTGGTTACATCCTCATAGATATGGGGTGTTTGGCTCCCATGCCTAAGAGGGAGTGTGTCCCTCTCTACCTGACTTACAGTTTATATGGGGGCTGACTCACCCCAAACCTCACTTTTTGGAGGGCCCTACCTAAAAGGGCCTATCACCTGAAGACCTTACTTACTGTAACCAGACACTAGTCTGGTACAGTGCCACCTAGTGGCAAAGTAGCTAGCTGCACCTGTCTACAGACAGATAACTAAAGCTGGAAACAGGTTCATTTTTTTCATTCAACTAGTGGGTTGAACAAATAAACGGACCCGATTTCCCCATCCACACATTTGAGGTGGATAGGAGAATTCTTCCCACAGTGTCTTTGTATTCTGATAGCGGGGAGACTTCCCTGCTACACTGTAGGTTATAGCCTGCAGCGCTGATTGAGCATAGTTTTTCCAACAGGCTGGTTGAACAGAAGTCGATCGGTAGACTTCTGTTCAACCATAGTGGCCATACATGGATTTAAATTTAGCTGGTCCCTGTTAAACTTGAAAGGATAATCATCCTAACCAATCATGTCAAGCACCAACACCCCAGTAGATGATATATAAAATATACAGAAGGAGAAAGCGGGGCTTTCCCAGTGCTAGACTACCCCACTTAGTGTTAACTATTTTTTTTATAAAACATATAGTTTATTAATATCAAAAGTATTTAAAATTCAATCCAACACACGATTGATACATATGTCATTATACACCAGTTCAGTGCAGTATATAAAAACAATAGAATGACCCTTCCTCCAACCCAAGCTTAATCTCTCCCATAGACATACTGTGATGGCAGTGTGCCCACGTATGTGTCGGAGGGCAAGACTGTCCCAACACGTTTTGCTTATGTAGCTTCCTCAGGGGTATTGGGTGAAGAGGGCTCACAACAGATCACAACAGATTAAATCAATTGTGACTTCAAAAAGAGGGTTAGTAGAAATTTGCCTAATCCCGGATTGTTGTTATACCAGGACGTCTGTAACTGCCAATTACATATGGATACAGGGTAATAATCAGCACCATAGGAGAAGAGGGGAGGGGAGCAGTCCCTCCCCCGTATCCAAGTGTCCAACCCAATCGAGGGAGGGAAAGTTTAAATATACATTAACATATTTCCTCAGATCCTAATAAATAAAATTTCCACGAGTGGTGGCCCGTCAATTGGGGGCGCAATGGCGCCGCCCCCCCATCCATGCATCCGGCCCCCTAATGTACATGCATTGCGCCGGACACATGGATTCCAATTGTGTTTTTTCTTTTTTTGAAGCATGTGATTAGAGCCAGAGGCTCTAATAGGCTTCAAAAAAGGGTGGGCTCGGGGCGCAGAGCACTGCTCCCCGATCCCACCCAGTTGTGGGACAATAGCGAATGAATATTCGCTATTGTCACATGGATTCTCCTCCTGGCCAATCAAGAAGCGGGTCCTGAGACCCGTTTCCAGATTGGCCGAAAGGAGATTAGCCAAGGAGGAGGGAGGAGACACAGGGGAAGCCCGACCCATGGAGGAGACTGAGGGGGAAGCCGTCGCAGCTGCCGCCTGCCCCCTGCCCTCCACATGTCCAGGGTGAGTAAGCCGGCGACCGGGGGGGGGGGCCTTTGGTGTGCGGGGATGAGCTGGTGTGACCAGGGGGGGGTATGGTGTGGTCCGTCTGCCGCCCCCCCAGCCCATGGAGCATCCCATCCAATTGTATCCTCCACCACTGAGGTCTCAATAATGGTAAACTTCCCAAACTTTGATCCATGTATGGCCAGCTTAACAGAAAAGTGGAATATTGCTTTAGCTCTCAAGAACCGGAGGTAAAACATCAGCCACTTTAAAGGTTGGAGCTTAAATGCATTTCTGATTAGGGGACACAACCAATGTCATTACTGAGAATTTAAGAAGTCCTGGACATAATGGAACTTCTGGAAATTCTGCAAGACTTGGCACTGCAAGGTAGAGTTTGCCCTATTCCTGGAATTCTCTGGTCCCATTTTTAAAGAAAGTCCTTGTGCCTTACCACCCCCCCCCCATCTTTTTTGCAAGGGTTAAGTGCTAATTAAGCTTAGGTGGTAGAACAAGAGGTTGCAATACTTACCTGACTCCCCGCTCCAGCAGGCTCCAGTGTTACTCTCTTTTCCTTGAAGCTCAGGTCTGTGGGTGGAGCCTTGGTGTCATCATCATATACAATGCAGGGCTCTTAACCCTGCATTGTACATGGTAGAGGCAGGAGTGCAACTGTGACTGGAAGCATCTTACAGAGGAGGCTGTGGCGGACTGGTCCCAGGGATCAAGGGAGCCTGCTGGAGGGAGGGGAAGGTAAGTAATAGGGCCTCTGTTGCAACCCTCTAGACTTAATGAGCATTTAATAGACATGTGCAATTCAGTTTATTGCGAATCAAAATTTTGACGACCTTTTCGTTTTTCAGAGATTCGGATGTATTAAAATTTCTAAATCACACTAGTAACGAATATCAACAAATCCAAAATTATATTGAAATGAAATAATATACCAAAATAAAGAATTTGAAAAATGTAATTTGAATTAAAAAAAGTTGAAAATAAATTCAAATTCAAAAAATTTGAAAATGAATTTGATTTTGAAAAATGTGAAAAATTAATTTGGATTTGAAAACGAATTTAAATTCAAGTTCAAAATGAAAACATATTGCAATAAATACAGTAAGGTATAAAAGTGAAATAAGATGATGATAAGAATCAAAAAGAATACAATAGAAAAAAAATAGAACAGAATAATATGAATATAGCTGTCTTCTGAAATTCGAATAGATTAGAAAACAAATATACGAAACAAATCCGAATATACAAATAAAATTCAGAAAATTAATCATTCTAACATAACGAATATGAGGAAACACAATTATTAAATTAACAAACAAATCCGAAGTGAAACTAATTTTTATTTTGTGCAAATCTGTAGCATTTCGCATCTGGAAGCAACTTACAGAGGAGGCTGTGGTGGACTGGTCCCAGGGATCAAGGGAGACTGCTGAAGAAAGGAGAAGGTAAGTAATAGGGCCTCTGTTGCAACCTTCTAGACTTAATGATCATTTAATAGACACGAGCAATTCAATTTGTTACAAATCAAAATGTTGACGACATTTTCATTATTTGGAGATTCGAATGTATCCAAATTTCTAAATCACAATAGTAACGAATATCATCAAATCCAAAATGATATCAAAATGAAATAACATAACAAAATAAAGAATTTGAAAAATTCAAAAATGAATTTGAATTTAAAAATGTTTTTGAAAATAAATTCAAATTCTAAAAAGTTAAAAAAGAATTTGAATTTGAAAATGGATTTGAATTCAAGTTCAAAATTAAAACATATTGCAATAAATACAGTATGGTATAAAAGGGAAATAGGATGATAAGAATCGAAAAGAATAGAAAAAAAATAGAATAGAATGAAAATAGCTGTATTCTGAGATTTGAATCGATTAGAAAATAACAAATATACTAACCAAATCCAAATATACAAAACAAATCCGAATATGTAAAAAAATTTTGGAAAATGAATCATTCTAACATAACGAATATGAGGAAACACAATTATTAAATTAACAAACGAATCCAAAGCGAAAATAAATGTTTACATTGTGCAAATCTCTAGCATTTCACACCTGGAAGCAACTTACAGAGGAGGCTGTGGTGGACTGGACCCAGGGATCAAGGGAGAGGAGCGAGGAGAAGGTAAGTAATAGGGCCTCTGTTGCAACCCTCTAGACATAATGAGCATTTAATAGACACGTGCAATTCAATTTGTTATGAATCAAAATTTTTACGACATTTTCATTATGTGGAGATTCGGATGTATCCAAATTTCTAAATCACAATAGTAACGAATATCACCAAATCCAAAATGATATCAAAATGAAATAACGTAACAAAATAAAGAATTTGAAAAATTCAAAAATTAATTTTGAATTTAAAATTTTTTTGAAAATAAATTCAAATTCTAAAAAGTTAAAAAAGAATTTGAATTTGAAAATGGATTTGAATTTAAGTTTAAAATTAAAACATATTGCAATAAATACAGTATGGTATAAAAGTGAAATAGGATGATAAGAATCGAAAAGAATAGAAAAAAAAATAGAATAGAATAAAATTAAAATAGCTGTATTCTGAGATTTGAATCGATTAGAAAATTACAAATATACTAACCAAATCCAAATATACAAAACAAATCCAAATATGTAAAAAAAAATTAGAAAATTAATTATTCTAACATAACGAATATGAGGAAACACAATTATTAAATTAACAAATGAATCCGAAGCGAAACAAATTTTTATGTTGTGCAAATCTCTAGCATTTCGCATCTGGAAGCAACCTACAGAGGAGGCTGTGGTGGACTGGTCCCAGGGATCAAGGGAGGCTCCTGGAGCGAGGTAAAGGTAAGTAATAGGGCCTCTGTTGCAAGCCTCTAGACTTAATGAGCATTTAATAGACACATGCAATTCACATTGTTACAAATCAACATTTTCATTATTTGGAGATTCGGATGTATCCAAATTTCTAAATCACAATAGTTACGAATATCACCAAATCCAAAAATTATATCAAAATGATATAACGTAACAAAATAAAGAATTTGAAAAATTCAAAAATGAATTTGAATTTAAAAAAATTTTGAAAACAAATTTAAATTCTTCAAATTTGAAAATGAATTTGACAAAGAATTTGAATTTGAAAATGGATTTGAATTCAAGTTCAAAATGAAAACATATTGCAATAAATACAGTATGGTATAAAAGTGAAATAAGATGATGATAAGAATCAAAAAGAACAGAATAGAAAAAAATAGAACAGAATAGAATGAACATAGCTGTCTTCTGAAATTTGAATCAATTAGAAAACAAATATACGAAACAAATCTGAATATCAAATCTGAATTCAAGTTCAAAATGAAAACATATTGCAATAAATACAGTGTGGTATAAAAGTGAAATAAGATGATAAGAATCGAAAAGAATAGAAAAAAAAAATAGAATAGAATGAAAATAGCTGTATTCTGAAATTTGAATAGATTAGAAAATAACGAATATACTAACCAAATCCAAATATACAAAACAAATCTGAATATGTAAAAAAAAAAATTGGAAAATAAATCAATCTAACATAACAAATATGACAAAACAAAATGATTAAATTAATAAACGCGTCTGAAGTGGAACAAATTTTTACGTTCAGATCTCTAGCATTTAACTCTTGCCGTGTGTATGTGGGTGGGACACTTCTTTAAAGCATTTTACTTTCTAAATGAAGGATAGGTAGTTAGCCCTTGCTGTAGTCTGCCTCTTAGCCGTAGGGGGTCTGGAAGTTGTGGTTATAATGGGGTTGACATATAAACACTAGCATAGAGAAGGTGTGGAAGATGAATGAAAATAGTGGACATCCTCTGTGCTAGTGTTTTTCCACACTTCATATACCCAATTTGTATCTACAGCTTGAAAGAGGCTTTTTTTTTTTTTTTTGCGAGCAGGAAGCATAAATCATGGCTGTCATCTGGGTCGCACATGTTGGCTGAGCAGTGACATGAATCCTGGCCATGAGTGGGGCTTCTGTGCGGCTGTGGAGAGGATCCTTCCCAGAAGACCTCTATAAAGACAGCTTGGAGGAGCAGTATAATGAGCCGAGTGTATCTGTGTGAGGCTCTTGTAAAAGATAATGTTACATGTATACACAATAACTTTTCATCGAGTGTTGGATGCCATCAAAACCCAGCTCTCCATAACCCTTACCGCGCCGCGTATGCCAGGTGCTGGGACATAGAGAGATTCACCAAGCTCCTCTTTGTCTGCAGTCCCTGGGTAGAGGTCATAACTCATCGGGCCAATAAAATAAATGATTACTTATTTGCTATTTCTAGAGGTATTCAGTTACCTCTCCATATGCAAGTAGCCTTTTACCGATCGTGGGATTTTCACCTTTTTCCTCCAGGAAGGTTGATGTGTAAGAAGGAAACAATGCAATGCTACAAATAAGGAGAAAAGGGGTTACAGATGTTCGTGACTTTGTTACAGTACAACCTTGGCCAGATTTTGTCCCGCATGACCTGGCATATTGTGCACTGTTTATGAGATGGGACCATAAATTTGTTCAAGAGGGAATTCTCTATAACTAAGCCTGAAAAACAGTAAAAACCCAACTAAGATATTAACGTTCGTGAAATGCTTTCCTGCTGTTCCTAAGTTCTCTATATGTATATTACTCTCTTGGCTATATGGGTAGGTACCAAGTAAGTGCTCATCTATACTTCAAACTGCCAACTCATCCGAGATAAAACAGCCGGTAGCACACAATAAAGTCCAACGCTTGTAAAACGTTATGATTCTAGGACAGTGGTCTTCAAACTGTGGCCTGTGGACCAGATGCAGCCATTTGCCTATCTTTATCTGGCCCTTGGGGCACCATTCCTGTCAATACATACAAGGCATCATTCCTTCTACTGACACTAACAACGAGGCACCATCCTTTCCATTGACACCAACAATGGGTCAGATTTCCTCTCAATGATATCGATAACGGTGGGGCCCTTTTCCTTTAACTGACACCAACGACGGGGCAAACTTCCTTCCACTGATATAAACTTTGGAACACTATTCCTCCCACTGATATCAACGATGAAGCAATATTCCTTCCACTGACACCAACCACCAACACTATTCCTTTCACTGACACCAAATATGGGATACTAATCCTCCCACTGGCGACAACAATGGGGCACTATTTCTTCCACTGACACCAATGATGGGGCACTATTCCTCCCACTGACGACAACAATGGGGCACTATTCCTCCCACTGGCATCAATAATGGGCCACTATTCCTTCCACTGGCATCAATGATGGGCCACTATTCCTTCCACTGGCATCAATGATGGGGCACTATTCCTTCCACTGGCATCAATAATGGGCCACTATTCCTTCCACTGGCATCAATGATGGGCCACTATTCCTTCCACTGGCATCAAGGATGGGGCACTATTCCTTCCACTGGCATCAATGTTGGGGCACTATTCTACCCACTGGCATTGATTATGGGTCACTATTCCTTCCACTGTCATACACAATGAGGCACTAACTCCCACACTATCACCAAAGATGAGGCACTATTCCTTCTACTGACACCAAAGATGGGGCACTATTTCTCCCACTGATACCAAATAAGAGGCACTATTTGTCTCCCTGATGCCAATGATGGGGCACTCTTCCTCCTTCTATTGACCACAGGTACTATATAATTTTTTTAAAATTCACTGACCACCAAGTCCCAGGCATTTTTTACTTCCACTGACCACAGTCTGGCCCTCCTATAGTCTGAAGGACAATAAACTGGCCCTTTATTAAAAAACTTGGGGACCCCTGTTCTAGGACAAGCTACTTTAGGCCCCCAAAGAGTGTACATGTATACAGTACATAAAACACTCCTAGGAAAAGTGCAAAGTCCCTTGATCTATTGGAACTTTCATCTGTATCTGTAGAACATCAACAGGGTAGAGGAATGGATGAGGCAACTGGATAGATGGATAGATGGATGGATGGAAGACTGAATAGGAGAAGAGAACGAGACTGAAACCTCTGCAGCTCCCGCAGAAGATCAGGGCACAATCACCTCAATGAAGAAGAAAATAAATAGCAGGATGCTGAGGTCAGTATCAAACAAAAACCACTATTAAAATAAGTAGCAAACTTACATTGAAGTAAGTTAGCATGACACTGCATAGCTAGGGAACACCTGAGACAAAGCAGCTGTAATCAGTGTGAGGCTGTAGGCCTCACTGAGTAAACAGAGACCGAGGATAACAGGGAGCCAGCCAGCTCAAAGTATGGATACTAGTGGTGGCGTTCTAGGCTGCACATGAAGATGACAGCTGTCAAAATGCCTGGTGGATGTCGGGAGAGGGAGTGTGCATGATGCGTTTCCAGGGACTTTGCCCTCTTCTTCAAACGCACATATTTTAATAAAGTGTTTTTTATTTGATACTGACCTCAGCGCTCAGCAATAAATTTTCTTCTACTTTAACCTCAATTGACGCATTTCACCTACCATTTGCTGTCCTCTCAAAATACCTCAACACACAGCCATTAATGTCTAAACCGCTGGCAACAAAAGTGAGTACAGCCCTAGGTGAAATGTCCAAATTGGATCCAAAGTGTCAATATTTTGTGTGGCCACCATTTTTTTGCACAACTGCCTTAACCCTCTTGGGCATGGAGTTCACCAGAGCTTCACAGGCTGCCACTGGAGTCCTCTTCCACTCCTACATGACATCACAGAGCTGTCGGATATTAGAGATCTTGCGCTCCTCCACCTTTGAGGATGCCCCACAGATGCTCAATAGAATTTAGCTCTGGAGACCTGATTGGTCAGTCCATCACCTTTACCCTCAGCTTCTTTAGCAAGGCAGTGGTCATCTTGGAGGTGTGTTTGGGGTATTTATCATGTTGGAATACTGCCCTGCGGCGCAGTCTCCAAAGGGAGGGGATCATGCTCTGCTTCGGTATGTCATAGGAAATGTTGGCATTTATGGTTCCCTTTAATCAACTGTAGCTCCCCAGTGTCGGCAGCACTCATGTAGCCCCGTACCATGACACTCCCACCACTATGCTTGACTGTAGGCAAGACACACTTGTCTTTGTATTCCTCACCTGGGTGCCGCCACATACTCTTGACACCATCTGAACCAAATACGTTTATCTAGGTCTCATCAGACCATAGGACATGGTTCCAGTAATCCATGTCCTTAGTCTGCTTGTCTTCAGCAAACCGTTTGTGAGCTTTCTTGTGCATCATCTTTGGAAGAGGCTTCCTTCTACGATGACAGCTATGCATAGCAATTTGATGCAGTGTGCGGCGTATGGTCTGAGCACTGACAAGCTGAACCCCCACCCCTTCAACCTCTGCAGCAATGCTGGCAGCACTCATACGTCTGTATCCCAAAGACAACCTCTGGATATGAAGCTGAGCACGTGCACTCAACTTCTTTGGTCGACCATGGGGAGGCCTGTTCTGAGTGGAACCTGTCCTGTTAAACTGCTCTATGGTCTTGGCCACCGTGCTGCAGCTCAGTTTCTGGGTCTTGGCAATCTTCTTATAGACTAGCCCATGTAAAGAAATAAGTCTTTTTTTTCAGATCCTCAGAGAGTTCTTTGCCATGAGGTGCCATGTTGAACTTCCAGTGACCAATATGAGAGAGTGAGAGCGATAACACCAAATTTAACACACCTGCTCCCCATTCACACCTTAGACCTTGTAACATTAATGAGTCACATGATACTGTGGAGGGAAAATGGCTAATTGGGCCCCATTTGGACATTTTCACTTAGGAGTGTACTCACTTTTCTTGCCAGCGGTTTAGACATTAATGGCTGTGTGTTGTGTTATTTTGAGGAGACAGCAAATTTACACTGTTATACAAGCTGTACACTCACTACTTTACATTGTAGCAAAGTGTAATTTCTTCAGTGTTGTCACATGAAAAGATATAATAAAATATTAACAAAAATGTCAGAGGTGTACTCACTTTTGTGAGATACTGTATATATGTGATTCTGCACTATCGGGTAGGGGGCTACCACCCACAACAGACAGTAAACATCCCATACATTGTAGACCTGATAACTTTTGCACAAACCAATCAATATACACTTATTGTGACCTTTTTTCACCAAAAATATGTAGCAGAATACTTATTGGCCTAAATTGATGAAGAAATTTGATTTTTTACTTTTTTTTATGGATGTGATTTATAGCAGAGTAAAAAATACTGTTTTTTAAGTTTTTTGTTTATCGGCAAAAAAATAAAAACGCAGAGGTGATCTTAAATACCACCAAAAGAAAGCTTTGTTTTGGAAAACAAATTATAGAAATTTTATTTGGGTGCAGCGTTGTATGACCGTGCAATTTTCAGGTACACTAATGCAGTGCCGTATCGCAAACAAAATGGCCTGGTCATGAAGGGGGTTGTAATGGTATCGTGCGCTGGGACACCATTTTGTCAGGCAACCATTTCGTTTAAAACTGTTGCAAGCAACCATTTTGCTTGAGAGAGCAGCCATTGAAGAGAAACCAAAAGGCCACTCCATTCAGCAGTCCCCACCTTACCCTAATTAACTCCTGGAATGCAGGAAGTTTGGGCTTCAAACATTAGTATGCAAGGCTTCAAAAGAACACCTTATCTCAAAGCCATAAACGAGCAAGAAATTAAGACTGACCAGGCTGGGTCATAAATAACACACAGCCAGATGGTCATTAGAACTGTAATACATTCACACACAAATTCATAACCTTAAACCCAAACAAGATATGTCTCTAGAAAGTATATATTTGAATGCCAAATAAAATACCGATCAAATTAAGATCATACATGATCACGTTCGCTCCTAGGGAAGACAAGCTAGCGGTCAGATGCCTTACGGGTCAGAGGTTATTACGAGATAACCTGTGTTTGGTGTCCATGGATGTAAAATTCAATGCCGTACAATGAAATATCAGTTTCAAGAATGTAACCATTACATCATTCAAGATATGAATTCTGTTATAAAATCTGTCTAAACGGGAGGTCCCTTAGCAGTTTATGAGCCGCCCATGGCCCCTGTGTTTATTGGTCAAGGACCTCTGGTGACGCCCCCTGCGGGTCACAGAAAAAGACAGAAGCTGATGGAGCTCTCAGTTCTCATTTTACCATCAAGGAAGTAACATCGAACAAGGGAAGAACCGATCACACATGCTCAGCTTCTGAAACTAAGATACACTTGGGACTTTGAATACAAGTATTTCATTTCTAATTCTTTATCTGATTTTTCTACATTGCTGAATTGTGTCTCTATTTCTTTGTAACCCATTTTTCTGTAAATATTTTTATTTGCACCAATTTTAATCTTTTTTATAATTAAACCTTATTTTGAAAATTGTTAATTTTGTCTCTAAGCTCTTAACGCAAGCTAACCAAAGAACCTGCCTCTTGGAAGAGCGCTACTGTATAGAATAAACCCTCTGAACATTTCTGTCTGAGGTGACAGTGTGTGTTACAGATGATTATTCTAAAGTCATAATTGGTATTTCTAAAATTACGAGCGTCCGCTGGGCTCATCATAACGTAGCGGTGGTGGCAGAGAATGGGTTAATTGCTTAATTAGCCCGGTGACAATCGCTCTCAGCCTGCTGGCATCTAGATTGTGGTCCCGCAAGCTGTACAATCTATGTGCCGGGTGCAGCTGAGAGTGGCATTGTTACGCCATTGACGGCAGGGTGTGATATTGCCTGGTCTTTGGTCACGAGTTGGATGAGAAGGCCAGGGGTCTGATACCCGCCACCGTCACAGGGGTAAATCTTCTTGGAGGGCAAGTGATTAAATAAACAAAAAAAAAACATTTAATGGGATATGTTTTTCACATGATTTACTAAAACTCCTATTTTTTCCAATGTATATACTATAGGAATCTATAGTACCATGTGAACCCATCAGATCTATGAAGTACCGCACAGTTTGTTTTTTTTTCACTAGAGGTGTCTGAAATGTTTTTGGGGTTATGGGAAATGGTAAATTTAAAAACAAAGTATCTGATTATCATAATTTTTGTATAAGTAACAACTAGAGTGTACCAACACACAACTTTGGGACCCGGTCAGATGGGATAAAATACATTGCAAAGGATATTACAGATAAATGGAACGCAGGTGCAGAAACAAACCCGGGGCTAAATGTGACCCAATAAACTGTGACACACAATCCATGGTCAGGGGCCGCGGAAATATCGCAACACATCGGGGAAAAAACCTTTTCTTGGAAATGAGAATTGTTTACACATTATTGGTGAATCGGTAAAACAAAAGAATTAGCCATGGAAACCTGAATTACTCTATGTGCTCTGTGTCTGTAGTTAAGGGGTGATTCCACTTTCCTGTGAAAAAAAATATAGCAAATAAAAAAAATTAATAATAACATGACATATAGAATAAAAAAGTATAAAAGAAATATCAGAAGCACTCCAAAACCTTGCTCTTTTTTCTGTATTTAATCCAAATAAAACTGCATACATTGATGTCTCCACCATGGGTGTCCGCAAGGGGGGGGCACTTGCCCCCCCCCCTGGAAATTTCCTGGCCTGCTCTAAGAGGGGAAATCTATGGGGCCTGGCCCACTCTAAAGGGGATCTATGGGGGACCCTGGCCTGGCCCACTCTAAAGGGGATCTATGGGGGACCCTGGCCCACGCTAAAGTGGATCTATTTTTTTGGGGAAAAATCTTTTCTTTCTTCTGAAAAGAAATCCTTTATTCATTTTTTAATTAGAATGTGATGTGTTTTTATGCAAACACGAGGCTTATTGGTATTTACCAAAAATATATAACAGAATACAAATTGGGCTAAGAGCTGTGAAAATGTGGAATAGACTCCCTCCAGGAGGTGGTTCTGGACAGCTCACTAGATTGCTTTAAAAAAGTCCTGGATTCTTTCCT
>NC_138775.1:287786520-287816520 GCF_965119305.1 Pelophylax lessonae | reverse complement strand
GTCCAGAAGTTGTTGTAGATATTAAGGCAAAAAACATATTTCTTATTTTTTTTTTTCAATATAGTAAGTAAATAGCTGAGGGACAGGACTCAGGAGGGCAAAAAACTAGAATGGGGGGCACACACACATGAAATTGACTCTCACAGTGACACTGACAGCAGTGTGCAGCAGCACAGATCATCGACACCACACGTCCCCTCCCGAGTCACAGTGACAGTCTCTCTCCATGCCAGGTGGTCCCTTCAGTCCGCTCCAGTCCAAACAGCACTGACAGTCCCGCTCCTGCCTTGCCTTGCTCCCACCCCACACACGAGGTTCCCACCGCTCGGCTCAGCTCCCACCGTTCGGCTCGGCTCCCATAAAATCACACGACACATGCCCAGGCACTGCCTTCTCCAGACCCGCACCCTGCTGCCCAGGCACTGCCTTCACCAGACCCGCACCCTGCTGCCCGGGCACTGCCTCCGCCAGGCCCGCACCCTGCTGCCCAGGCACTGCCTTTGCCAGACCCACACCCTGCTGCCCGGGCACTGCCTTTGCCAGGCCCGCACCCTGCTGCCCAGGCACTGCCTTCGCCAGACCCGCACCCCTACTGGCTGCCAGTAAAATTACTGATGTTTGGCAACACTGTCCTAGAGTGTCATTGGTAATTTTGGTGATGGAGATTGGCCGACCTCAAGTCAAATCATGACGCTGATCCAGGGGAAACTGAGTCCCATGCTTGTGGCACCCTGGAAGAACCCAAACAGCACCCCAGTTGAGAAAAACTGACCAAAAGCATAGGAATGGATGTCCTCCATGGTTTTAATCCCTTGGGTTTCATTCCCAACTACAGTGGTTGAATGAATGTACCTCACGGGCTGCATAACTATGTAACCTTATATAATGGAATCCGAATGACCTTGAGATGTGTAGCACCCTCCTGGGTAGGTGCTAGTGGGAGAGTATGGTTTTTGGTTCTGTCTGCTTACCAGAGGGGCTGCAGGCAAATCTATATTGCTCTTTGTTTACCAGAGAGACGGATCTATTAGTGAGGTCTGCTCATGGTGCTCAGTATGCGATTCATTGTGTCTAGAGAGTGTTTCACACTGGTCCAATAGGGAGGTATGTTGGACAGTGGGAGAAAACTTGAACAAATTAATGAATAGGCTTTGATACAGTCCTGGTGATTGGCAGTGTCAGGTCGCCTCAGTGCATTCTGGGATACTGTATAAAAGCCAGGAGCACATGTGCTGCAAATTCTATGGCTGGAGAGCAGAGTCCCGAAGGGAGGGGGGCTGCTGCCTCCACCTCTGTAGCAGTGGCGCGTGGTCGCAGGAGGTCGTCCTGAGAGTCGGATGAATGGATGAGAAAAGCTGAACCCAGAGGTCCAGGAGATCTGACTGAAGGGGAGACACTGGAGACCCTGGAAAAACAGTATCGTGAGTACAGGGACACGTGTCAAGGGGCCTGACCTGAGGGGGGCCAACCCAAGTGTAGGATAGTCAGAGGACAGGTATCAGTAGCAGTGGCGGCTGGTGAAGTTTTAAGATGGGGGGGCGCAAGACCCCGCCCTTCCATTTTGACCCCTCCCATTTCTCAGAATCCCCACCCCTTATAGACTCCACCCATTTTGTCCCCTGTATTTTGCTTGCGTGAACCAATTCTCCCAATATATCACATATTAAGGGGTCCATCAGTACTAGTATATCCCATAATAGGGAACAGGGGCCCTATTATGGGATATACTGTGAGAGACATCCTATTATGAGATACATGGACTGAGAGTGGCACAAACCCCACAGTACAGACCCCCCCAGCACAAACCCCTCAGGCACAAACCCCGCACAAACAACTCAAGCACAAACCCCACAGTACAGGCCCTCTAGCATAAACCCCACAGTACAGGCCCCTGGCACAAACCCCACAGTACATGCCCCCTTCAATATAGTGACCAGTATAAATGCCCCGTTTCAATGTAGTGACCATCATACATGTCCCCAATGCAGTGACCAGTATACATGTCCCCAATGCAGAGCTATGCGTGCGTGCCTCCAATGCAGTGACCACCAGTTTACATGTCCCCAATGCAGAGATATGCGTGCGTGCCTCCAATGGAGTGACCACCAGCGTACATGTTCCCAATGCAGAGCTATGCGTGCGTGCCTCCAGTGCAGCCAGTGACCACCAGTATACATGTCCCCCAATGCAGAGCTATGCGTGCGTGCCTCCAGTGCAGCCAGTGACCACCAGTATACATGTCCCCCAATGCAGAGCTATGCGTGCGTGCCTTCAGTGCAGCCAGTGACCACCAGTATACATGTCCCCCAATGCAGAGCTATGCGTGCGTGCCTCCAGTGCAGCCAGTGACCACCAGTATACATGTCCCCCAATGCAGAGCTATGCGTGCGTGCCTCCAGTGCAGCCAGTGACCACCAGTATACATGTCCCCCAATGCAGAGAAATGCGTGTGTGCCTCCAATGCAGCCAGTGACCACCAGTATACATGCCCCCAATGCAGAGCTATGCGTGCGTGCCTCCAGTGCAGCCAGTGACCACCAGTATACATGTCCCCCAATGCAGAGCTATGCGTGCGTGCCTCCAGTGCAGCCATTGACCACCAGTATACATGTCCCCCAATGCAGAGCTATGCGTGCGTGCCTCCAGTGCAGCTAGTGACCACCAGTATACATGTCCCCCAATGCAGAGCTATGCGTGCGTGCCTCCAGTGCAGCCAGTGACCACCAGTATACATGTCCCCCAATGCAGAGCTATGCGTGCGTGCCTCCAGTGCAGCCAGTGACCACCAGTATACGTCCCCCAATGCAGAGCTATGCGTGCGTGCCTCCAGTGCAGCCAGTGACCACCAGTATACATGTCCCCAATGCAGAGCTATGCGTGCGTGCCTCCAGTGCAGCCAGTGACCACCAGTATACATGTCCCCCAATGCAGAGCTATGCGTGCATGCCTCCAGTGCAGCCAGTGACCACCAGTATACGTCCCCCAATGCAGAGCTATGCATGCATGCCTCCAGTGCAGACAGTGACCAGCAGTATACGTCCCCCAATGCAGAGCTATGCGTGCGTGCCTCCAGTGCAGCCAGTGACCACCAGTATACGTCCCCCAATGCAGAGCTATGCGTGTGTGCCTCCAGTGCAGCCAGTGACCACCAGTATACCTCCCCCAATGCAGAGCTATGCGTGCGTGCCCGACAGAGCAGTGCACTTACCTGGAGGCTGGAGCCCTGTGAGTCACGGCGGCTTCTCCCTCTCCTCTTCTCCGGTCTCCTCTCCGCTCCGCTCTCTGCAAAGCCGCTGCCGCCGTCACTCCCACCGTGACCATCCTTCCACCGCGTCCAGTGTCCACTCCAGTCGGTGCGGCAGCGTGACTGACGCACGCGACGTCAGCGGGGTCAGCATGGGGCCATGGGATGTCCTGGATGATGATTGGTCCAGGCTGTAAACTGGACCAATCACAGCCAGGATATCAGGAAATTGGGGGTGTCCAAGCGCAATGACTTGCGCCCAGGTTACGTCCCCAGAAGGCAGCCAATCGGCGCCTCTTCTGGGTCGTAAACCCCACCCCCCCCATAGCCACCACATAGGCCGGTGTAGCGGTGAACACAATTTTTTTTTCCAAAACTTTATTTGTTCTTTTTGTCATTTTTTTCTTCTTTTTTTTAGGGGTGGGGGGGCGGCGCCCTGGCGCCCCCTATGCATGGGCCGCCACTGATCAGTAGTAAAGAGACAGAGAGGATGCTGAGGAGAGTGTCCTGAAGATAATTAATAGTTCACCAAGTCGTCCTAGGAAAGAGACTTAATTCAAATTCACCTTTAGTGGCAGGGTGAATAAACAACCTGGCTGTACATGAAGATAGAAGTCCTCCAACATTGTGCTTAGTTATTTCGGAGTATCCCACTATTCCCTTCTCCTATCCCTAATTTATAATACAACACAAAACAACCAAATACCCCTGGACTGGTTATTGGAGCGAGCCAAGGAGGAAAAGTGAGAAACTGTTCATGTTGAGGTTGCTGTTGGTAACTCAGGGGGATCCGCAGGTGTGGAATCTGGCAGTCCTTATGGTGGTAGTGCTACAGGTGTATTTGATTGTATCTTTTTTTTGCGTCTTATTTGACATGTTCAAGAAAAAACAGATTGTGCGGGACCCGGGTGTAGGGGTACGGCATCAAAACTGCATTTTCAAAAGGAAGAAAAGGAAGAAAAAGAAAAAAGTAGAAGGGAAAAAAGAAAAAAGGGAAAAAAGAAAAAGAGGAGTGAAAAGCAGGTAGAAAAGAGGGGGACGAGGGAAAGAGAAGGGGAATGCAGAAAAAGGGAGGTGGGGGTGGGAACCGGATGGGGAGGGAAAGGGGAAGAGAGAAGAGGGAAGGTGGAAGGGCAGGAAAGATAGCGAAAAGTATAAAGAGGGGAAAGGAAAGAGAGAGAATGGTAGAGGGCTAGTGGGATTTTGAACGGTACTATAACTATTGATGGAAAACCACTGTGTATAAAAATATACAAATTTTATTATTATATTAAAAAACAGTACATACTGAGACAAAACATAGACATGGGGCATAAAAATGCAGAGCAATGTATCAAATGTATACAGATGTAATCTTATAGGCAATTACAGTACATTATACAAAAAAACGGTGATTCCAGAACAAAGCACCGGGAATCAACCCAACATGTTTCGCGGTCTCAAAGATCCGCTTCTTCAGGGGCATATTGATTATATAGTAATTGAATTTGCCTTAGAGTTCCTGTATGTAAATAAGAATACTTGCTGCTCAGAGATGCCTTTGAGGCTATTGGCCAATCAACATAGCGCTTCTCTCAAATCTAGGGAGTATAGGTTGAACTATACATGCGCCAGAAAGGGCTCCAAAGGTAATGTCCTCATAGGGTATCCCAAAGCCCTACATTTGAAAGGGGCCTTCAGTATTGAAGAGATATCAAACAGAGAAAAGGTATTGGTCTCCTGTGTGGGAACTCTCCTCTATGGTAAGTCACTTTCGACGTGAACCCCATCAGACATCACACACGACGCTCGAAAGTGACTTACCATAGAGGAGAGTTCCCACACAGGAGACCAATACCTTTTCTCTGTTTGATATCTCTTCAATACTGAAGGCCCCTTTCAAATGTAGGGCTTTGGGATACCCTATGAGGACATTACCTTTGGAGCCCTTTCTGGCGCATGTATAGTTCAACCTATACTCCCTAGATTTGAGAGAAGCGCTATGTTGATTGGCCAATAGCCTCAAAGGCATCTCTGAGCAGCAAGTATTCTTATTTACATACAGGAACTCTAAGGCAAATTCAATTACTATATAATCAATATACCCCTGAAGAAGCGGATCTTTGAGACCCCGAAACATGTTGGGTTGATACCCGGTGCTTTGTTCTGGAATCACCGTTTTTTTGTATAATGTACTGTAATTGCCTATAAGATTACATCTGTATACATTTGATACATTGCTCTGCATTTTTATGTCCCATGTCTATGTTTTGTCTCAGTATGTACTGTTTTTTAATATAATAATAAAATTTGTATATTTTTATACACTGTGGTTTTCCATCAATAGTTATAGTACCGTTCAAAATCCCACTAGCCCTCTACCATTCTCTCTCTTTCCTTTCCCCTCTTTATCCTTTTCCCTATCTTTCCTGCCCTTCCCCCTTCCCTCTTCTCTCTTCCCCTTTCCCTCCCCATCCGGTTCCCACCCCCACCTCCCTTTTTCCGCATTCCCCTTCTCTTTCCCTCGTCCCCCTCTTTTCTACCTGCTTTTCACTCCTCTTTTTCTTTTTTCCCTTTTTTCTTTTTTTCCTTCTACTTTTTTCTTTTTCTTCCTTTTCTTCCTTTTGAAAATGCAGTTTTGATGCCGTACCCCTACACCCGGGTCCCGCACAATCTGTTTTTTTCTTGAATAGTTCAACAGGGATGTTGGTACGTCATTATACCCATATAACAAACACCTATCTATGCAATTATTTGACATGTTGTGTTTTTGTGTTTACTTGAAGGACATTGATATATATATAACCTAATTTAAAAAAAGTGTTTTTTTTTTTTAATTTCTTTTGATAGAGGTCCTTCAACCTTTTGAAGTTCCAAAACCTGACTAGCTACAAGGCATTAACACAAAGTTTTGCTTTGTGCCTTTTTTTTTAGCTCACACTTTGAACTTGATGCCTCCGAGCGTCTGACATTTGGGACTGGAAACCATAAAGATCTGCAGAGAATACGCATCAGCCTGGCAGTCATTATCCCTTCATATCCTACGCAATTCAATCCACTTAACAAGCTCAACTTGCAGGGCAACGATGTTTAAATTAGCTACAACTGTCACAAAACATATCGTGTGCTGCATCATGGGTTTTACTCATGCAATAAAAACTTTTCTGCTCAACTTTATATTTAGGTAGA
The DNA here is from genome assembly GCF_965119305.1 of Pelophylax lessonae. NCBI lineage: Eukaryota > Metazoa > Chordata > Amphibia > Anura > Ranidae > Pelophylax > Pelophylax lessonae. Next base: position 287,810,108 of record NC_138775.1, on the reverse strand, counting down.
GGGCTGTGACCAAATTCCCAGCTCATTCATACAGTTTATGGGGTTTTTGATGTGGTGGATTCATGGTGCGCTTACATTTCGCAAGGAAAAGATTGTAGATGGTATCTGTAGGTTTCCAGTGAAATGTACACTATATTGTCAAAAGTATTGGTACCCCTGCCTTTACAAACACATGAACTTTAATGGCATCCCAGTCTTAGCCTGTAGGGTTTAATATTGAGTTGGCCCACCCTTTGCAGCTATAACAGCTTCAACTCCTCTGGGAAGGCGGTCCACAAGGTTTAGGAGTGTGTCTATGGAAATGTTTGACCATTCTTCCAAAAGCGCATTTGTGATGTACTTCTGTGTCTTCAGTTAACTCTGTGACCCCTGTGCATTGTTGTGTCCCCAGTGCCTCCAGCTATTTCTGTTACCCCTATGCAGTCCTGTGTCCTCCAGTCTCATCCTGTACCACCTATGACTCTAGTGTGCCCTGAGCACCTCCGTGGCACCTGTGTCTGCACACAGCCTCAGGTACCCTCCTGTATCTCCCCGGCTGTTTCTCTCCTTTTGGATACAGACTCCTGTCTGTGATACATTTGATCTTTTAGTTTAAATCAATCAGGTGCATAGAAACAAAAGGTGTGCAAAAGATTACAGTTCATCTTCTTTCGAAAGCAGACACTGCCCGAGTAGAAAAGCCAGTCACCTGACAGCATGCTGCAGAGAAGGGCCCTTGCTCTCTGTAGGGAAGCAGTGGTCTTTCTGCAGAGGTCACCCCTTCGAAGACAGAGACTAGAGCTCTCCAATTAGAAGGAAGCATGAACTTTGTTGATTACAGGTTGCTGTACGCAATGGCTCCAGGGAATGGACGTGGGCAAAGGTTGACCTTTGCATTGTACACTTGTAACGTTTTAGTTTTCCCTTCCAATATGTACTCTCCTGGGAAGAGCTTGCAAATTCTGTCTACAACCTTGTACACTCTATTATCAAAATTATTATGGTGCCTGCCTTTACACGCACATGAACTTTAATGGAATCCCAGTCTTGGTCTGTAGGGTTCAATATTGAGTTGGCCCACCCTTTGCATCTATAACAGCTTCAACTCTTCTGGGATGTCTGCCCATAAGGTTTAGGGAGTGTGTCTATGGGAATGTTTGACCATTCTTCCAGAAGCGCATTTGTGAGGTCAGGCAGTGATGTTGGTCAAGAAGGCCTGGCTCACAGCCTCCACTCTAATTCATCCCAAAGGTGTTCTACCGGGTTTAGGTCAGGACTCTGTGCAGGCCTCTCAGGTTCCGCCACCTTAAACTCACTCATCCATGTCCTTATGGACATTTCTTTGTGCACTGGTCCTAATCATTTGGTGGAGGGGGGATTATGGTGTCGGGTTGTTTTTCAGGGGTTTGGATCGGCCCCTTAGTTCCAGTGAAGAGAACTCTTAAGGGGTTAGCATACCAAGACATTTTAGACAATTTCATGCTCTCAACTTTGTGGGAACAGTTTGGGGATGGCCCCTTCCTGTTCCAACATGACCAGTGCACAAAGCAAGGGGATCGCTGGGATCACTGGAGACCTTGGGGTTACTGGAGCCACAGGAGCATTGGGATCACTGTAGACACTGGGGTTACTAGAGACACAGGAGCACTGGGAATCACTGGAGACACTGGGGTCAATGGGGGCACAGGAGTGCTGGGATCACTGGAGACACTGGGGTCACTAGAGGGACAGGAGCTCTGGGGTCACTGGAGGCACAGTAGTGCTGGGATCACTGGAGACACTGGGGTCACTGGAGGCACAGGAGCGCTGGGATCACTAGAAACACAGGGGTCACTGGAGGCAAAGGAGCACAGGGATCACTGGAGATACGGGGTCACTGAAGGCACAGGAGTGCTGGGATCATTGGAGTTCACTGGGATCACTGGAGGCACAAAACCGCTGGGATTACTAGAGACACTGGGGTCACTAGATGCACAGGAGCTCTGGGGTCACTGGATGCAGAGGAGCACTGGGATCACTGGAGGCACAGGAGTGATGTGATCACTGGAGACACAGAATTCACTGGAGGCACAGGAGTGCTGGGGTCACTGGAGACACTGGGTTCACTGGAGGCACAGGAGCCCCGGGATCACTGGAGACACTGGGGTCACTGGAGGCACAGGAGCACTGGGATCACTGGAGACACTGGGGTCACTGGAGGCGCAGAAGCCCTGGGATCACTGGAGACACTGGGGTCACTAGATGCTCAGAAGCTCTAGGGTCACTAAAAACACCAGGGTCACTGGAGGCACAGAAGTGCTGGGATCACTGACAACACTGGAGGCACAGGAGCATTGGGGTCATTAAAAACAGTGGGATCACTGTGGCCTTAGAGTCACTGGAAGCACAGGGGCTCTTAAATCAAAGAAAATATAGGAAGCAATGGGGTCACAAAAGTGCACAGAGGTCACTGGAGACACTGAAGGCACAGGAGCACTGGGGTCACTAAAAACACTGCAACAGGGGGGCTCAGCTTAGGAGTAGAGATATGTTTCTCAAATGTTGAGCCTCGTATCACTTCACTCTTTAAAGCTGGCACCCTTCCTGGCTGGCAAATGTGCCAGCGCTTTCGTTGAAATGGTCAGGATTGTAACGTTCTGGATAGGAATCCTGTCACTGGAACAGAGGAGAGGTGATTGTAACAAATTGACTTTACCATTGTTGCAGCACATACTATAACTAATCTGCTGGCAACCTTCTGGAGAACCATTCCATAAACCATGTTATTAAAGAATGTTTGCCCCCCCCCCAGTAGAACAGAGATTGAACTTTGCCAACTTTTGCCCCGCTTTCCTAAAGACCTTGTTATGTTTTGCAGAATTGAAACACATTGCAAAACATCTTGTTACTTTGTTGTAAGGAAGAAAAATAATCAATAATGTTCTGAGTTCTCTACAAGGACATGAGCTCAGTTGAAAAAAGTCAGCACCATCACCACATTCAGCACTTATAAAGCCCCGACTCTTTTCTACTTTCAAATGTTCTGAGTTCTATAGACCTCATTTCAGGGCTGGTCCCCCCCAACGCTGTTTTGCCTTAATGCTCTTTGAGTTCCTCCCTTGTTTGTACACAGTGATCTATGAAGTTGGGTTATTAGGTTACAGTTTACAATGTCAAGTTTAATGTAAGTTGAAGAGGCTCTCGAAGCCAAAACACGGGCTTGGCGTGATGGCCCTGATGGATTCCGCAATAAATATTTTGTGTCGTTTTACAGGGAAGGAGCCAGATTTTGGAGAGGAACAAGCAGGACAGCTGCTGAATATCTGAGGAGTTTAACTCCTTAGTATTTGATGACCTTACGAGACAATATTCACAACAAGAGGAAGAGTAGTAAAAAAATAATTAAAATAGTGCAAAGGTTAGAGTTCTATGCACTTAGATTGCACCCCCCACCCAGGCTATGGACATTAAATGATATACATATTCTTAACAAGCAGTATAAGAGCTTTAGAGTGGTTGTAAAGGCTCCACGTTTTTTACCTTCATGCATTCTATGTATGAAGGTAAAAAGCATTCTAGATTGTAAGCTCTAACGAGCAGGGCCCTCCAATTCCTCCTGTATTGAATTGTATTATAACTGTATTGTCTTCCCTCATATTGTAAAGCGCTGCGCAAACTGTTGGCGCTATATAAATCCTGTACAATAATAATAATAATTCTGTGTGCAGCAGCCCCCCTAAAATGTTCCCGATCCCCACCTTGATCCAGCGGTGTGCATGAGAGCCTCGGCTCTCCTTGGTCTCTCCCTCCTCATTGGCTGAGACATCAACAGTAGCCATTGGCTGCCACTAATGTCAATCACAGCCAGTGAGCAAATGAGGAGAGATCGGGGGTGGGGCCGAGAAGCGAATAGACAAACAGAGCAGTGGCTCGGGGGCAAGCCTGCTTGGGTGCCCCCTTAGCAAGCTGCTTGCTATGGGAGCACTAAGCAAGAGGGAGGGGCCTGGAGCGCTGGACCCAAGAAGAGGAGGATTGGGGCTGCTCTGTGCAAAACCATTACACAGAGCAGGTAAGTTTAACATGTGTGTTATTTGAACCCCTTTGGCACTGGCCGCACACAAATATGAATCCTCTCGGTGGGTGGGCCTTGGTGCTGAGGGGCCCCATATTTGCATGAATTGGTGTAAATACAGCTGTGCCGAGAGCGCGCGCCCAGCAAAGTTTGAAAACTTTGCAGTCTATAAGCGTAGGGGGGTGAATCTTGCTATTCTATTCAGGTAATTTGTAAGGCTAAAATGCAATTTATTGTCATATAAAAGACATCATAAATCAGGCACTATCACAGAGGACATGCAACAATGCAAGAAAAAAAAATGTTAGCTCTACTGAACCGTTCCAACTCCCACAATATAGGTTTTTTGAAAAGTTGATGGCTGCGCTGGACTGACCTGCTCGATAGAGGGTCTGTGGGTGGGTGGTAGGTGAAAGAGGGCCACTTGGGAAAATTAACACCCAATCAATCTGGCCCGACTGGATGAAAAAAGGCAGTGGACTGAGCTGCTACCTTAAGATACGGCCCAGTGGTTGTTTCCAAAGTTTCTAGTGGTAGTCGGTTAAAGGAGCGGCCAAAATCAGCAATAAGAATCCAACTTGGATCAAAAGATTGGCGTTTTATTGTTGCTATAACCAGCTTAGGGGGCGTAAATGTTGCTATTTGGATCTGCTGTCGGTTGCAGATCCGAATAGCAACATTTACGCCCTGAAAAAGTTGGAGTTTCGGTTCCCCTGAAATGGGTTGGCTTTAACATGTTCTGCTACCAATAAAACTATGATCTTTTGATCCAAGCAGGATTCTTATTGCTGATTTTGGGCGCTCCTTTAACCGACTACCACTAGAAACTTTGGAAACGACCACTAGGTCGTATCTTAAGGTAGCAGCCCAGTCCACTGCCTTTTTTCATCCAGTCGGGCCAGATTGATTGGGAGTTAATTTCCCCAAGTTGCCCTCTTTCACCTACCACCCCCCCACAGACCCTCTATCGAGCAGGTCAGTCCAGCACAGCCATCAACCCCTAGAAACTCCCACAATATGGCTGCTATGATCCCATTCTTAAAATGTTTCACTCTTGTAACCCAACTGATTGGGGCAAATGCCATACACTGTTGTTAATCATTTCTGACATTGAACCTGCAAACTTTTCAGAAAAGGTTTATAATTCAGGAACACTGAAGATTTTTGGTATTCGCTGTGAACCCAATGGTAGCGGCCAACCCGAACCTCATCCCAAAAGAAGGATTTTTCACATTTACTGAAGTTTTCTTTAATACGATTCTACTACAAACAGCAGCTGTTGGGTTATATTAGTGAACAATGGGCAGCAGTCATACACCGGGCTTTTCTCGTCTTGATGAATTGGAGAAATTAAGAGCAGCACCCCCACAGACATCGCGTCCGACCTTCTCGCACCTCGTAAATTACCTGGCCAAACACAATGGACATTCTGTTCCCGGTAAACAAGTTCTGAAAAGTAATTGGACTTCTGTTCCTCCTTCGGTAGCTGATCTTGATAATTTATCAGCGTAATTAGCCGGACCCACAAAGCGGGCGCTGTATCAGAGATAGAGAGGAGATTGAACGGCCTGTTGTTGCACTTTTCATAGTTTATGAAGTTTTACTTTGTCACCTTCTCTCACATCAGAAAGGATTCATTAAGAATGGTTGGTGGGTTTTCGAGGCCCTCAATTTAGGTGGTGGCAGTATGGGTGGAGGAGGGGGAAGAGGTGTGATTATTTGGGTAGACCGTGAAAATACTGGAAAAAACAGGAATGCGGATTTAGATTTATGTCCTTTAATATTCTGTTTAAAGCAAGGAAGTTTAATTTTGCATGACTTAAAGCCCAACAGTACCCTCAGCCACGCACCCCTCCTGCCTAGACATCCTCTTTTGTTTCAGAAGTCTCTAAGCTGGTTACATGACACAGTAGGGTCTTCTTCCTTTTCACCAATTCTCTTTGGCCTTATTGATACACAGTGCATGGATTATTTTATCCATTCCCTGTATAATTATACTGTAAGCAGGGCCGCTAATAGGGGGGGACCACGGGTCCTCTTGTAGGGGGCCCGGGCACACGGGGGGGCCCGGACAGCAGGAGGATTGGTGGAGCAGAGAAGGAACAATGCCCTTTGTGTGTCTCACCCAGCAACTAAAAGCTGGTTTCTCCCCCTTTCCCTCCCGTTGGCTTTCAGTTGCTTGGTGAGAGACACACATGACCGGATTTAGGGGGTGCCCACCCAGATTTAAGTTCTGGCCCCTGGCCAGCGGCCACTGATCTCCTTCCCCTGCCCACCGCTCACACTCCCTGCCAGGACAGGGAGATGGCAGCCTGGAGCCGAGAGAAGAGGTAGAGAGGAAAGAGTCGGGTGGAGGTGGCTGTGTTGTGCTCCCCCCTCCTATCAGAAGAACGTTCCTCTATACAGCACATGAGACTGGATCACTCTTACTGTAGATCACACTGTACACACGACACACCGCACTCTATCTACATTTTTTGTTGCCGGGAGGTGAGCAGCCCTTGGAGGAGATGGGGCAGTGTGTGTGAGTACAGTGTGATCTACAGTAAGAGCGATCTGGTCTCATGCGCTGTATAGACCAGCGCTCTTCTGATAGGAGGGGAGAGCACAACACAGCGCACCTACTCCTGGCCTTAAGTGGCTTCCCCCTGTAAGTTTGGGGAGGGAGTTGGGCGGCTATCTGTGTTGAGAAATTTAATGGGGATTTGGGGAGGGGGGATATGTGCTAGAAGAAAGAATGGGGGGGCATATGTGCTAGGAGGAGGGATTGGGGAGGGGGGGAGGGTTGAACCAGGAGAGGGGCTGTTTGTGCCAGAATTGGATGGGGAAATTTGGGCTAATAGGAGTGATTTTGGGGGATTTGTGCTGGCAGGGGGGATTTGGGGGATAAGATTTGTGCTGGGATAGAAAGTTTGAGAAAGAGAATATGTGCTAGGCCAGTGATTTTTTTGGGGTGAGGCAGATTTGTGCTAGGTGGGGGGATTCGGGTGGGATTTGAGCTAGGGCTGTCAAGGTCTTACCTTGCCCTCCTGTTGGCAGCCATCTTGGACATGTGCAGACTGCTGCCTTTTATAGAATCTGATTGCATCATCACTTCCTGCTGCCTGGGCGTTGCACATTGATGATATCACATACCTGACTATATCTATCACCTGCTGGGTTGCTATCATTGCCCTTTTGTTTGTGCTCCAAGGTGCATCTCTGCTAGCAGTCTTTCGTTCTCTGTGTTTCTCCGTGCATGACCAGGCTTGGCTGACGACTCTCCTGGCTCTCGACCCGGCATCGGCTGACAACCTGGCTTTTGAAGACAACCCAGCTTCAGCAGACTACCCACTTCTGGATCCAACCCCAGCTTGGCATACTGTCCGCTCCTGGACTTGACCCCGACTTGGTCCTGCTCTCATTTCCTGACTGTTGCTGTGCGATTATTATTATTGTTGTTTCCTCCAATAAACTGCTTTATTTTACCTGCATTCCCATGTGGTCTGATTTCCTGAGACCCTGACAGGGGCAAGATTGGGGGTTCTAGGGGGGAATGGGATCTGACTTGTTCTTTTCTCTCTTTCTATTTCTACTTTCTCTTTTTCTTTTTCCTTTTTCTTCTTCTTTCGTTATTCTGAATTTTACTTGAACAGGATAGTTCAGTATGGACCAGATGGCTTGGTTCCAGTTGACATCTGATACACTGATGTGATACATGGATATAGTTGGTGATTACTGATTTCAGATGTTATTATTAAACACATGTTGCTACGTAATTGGGTTCGTATACATAATTTTCTGGAATCCTATAATTGTTCCTGGTACGATTATATTTTGATGTCACTACTATCCTTTTCTTGACAGTTGTTCAAATTTCAACCTTTTGTATGTTTTTGCAAAATTTTGATGAAAAATATTGGAAATTAAAGGTACTGTGCTAATGGTCCTGAGGAAGGTCCCTTATGAATGATAAAGGAGATGTGGCAATGGGCCCAGGAAAGATTCCTTATAAGAGACCAAGGAGACAGGGTAATGAGCCTGGCAAAGGCTCCTTATGAGAGATAAATGAGATGTAGTAATATGTCCAGGGCAGTGCTGTATCTTGGCCTAGGCCAACAAGGCCCAGGCCTAGGGCAGCACTTTGCAGGGGGGGCAGCAAAAAAGCTGCACCACGCAGGAGTAAAAAACAGCCTCCTCCCGCCTCCCCCACTAAAAAGAGTTCCTGATGGCTTGCGCTACACATTTTTAGTATAGTGCCAGTCTTATAGGGCGAATTGGGCTGGAGGGCAGGGTCCAGGAGGCAAATCAGTCTGGCACTCCCATAAAGCGGTCACACTGCTACCTCCTGGTATGATATGGTATGATATGATGGTATGATGATGGGCACTGCTGAGGCTGAACTTATGGGAACTGATGAGGCTACACTGATGGGCACTGATAGACTGTGGCTGTGGTCTATAGTTTAAAGATGACAGGGCGGGTCATAAACAGGAAGAGGTGTGGCCTTTACAGGAAGGGGTGCGTCATATTTAAATTAGTGGGTGCACAAGTTTAGTCAGGCCTAGGGCAGCACAAAACCTAAATACACCACTGGTCCAGGGCAAGTTCCTTAAAGCAGAAGTAGTAATGGGCCCAGGGAAGGTTCCTTAGGAGAGATAAAGGAGATGCAGTAATGGGTCCAGGGAAGTTTCCTTATAAAAGATAAGGGAGACGTGGTAATGGGCCCAAGGAAGGTTCTCTATGAGAGATAAGGGTGATGTGGTAATGGGCCTGGGGATGGCTTCCTATGAGAGATAAAGGAGACATGGTAATGGGCCCAGGGACTGTTTCACATTAGAGATAAAGGATATATGATAATGAGCCAGGGGCGTAACTACAGGGGTTGCAGGGGTTGCGATTGCTACCGAGCCCCATGCTCCAGGGGGCCCAGTAGCAAACCAGTGGGTGAACTTCCAGGATTGCAAAAGTCACACTTGCGACCGGGTCCTGGCATTGCACCACTGTGGGGAGGCCCCAAGATTGCAGGAAGGGAGCCCACTGCAGAACTTGTGAAAGGATCCTGCTGCGGGACCGTAATAAAAGGCCATGCAACGAGAATAAAGAGCCCCAGGATTAGTGGGAAGAGCCCTGGGCTTGAAGGGAAGGGCCCCGGCCAGGGATCTGGGGGGCCCTTCATGGTTTCTTGCATCGGGGCCCTGAAGGCTCTCGTTATGCCTCTGTAATGAGCCCAGTGGTAAAAGAGATGTCATATTGTCATATCTATGAGAGATAAATGAGATGTGGTAATAGGCTCATGAAAGTTTCTTATGAGAGATAGAGGTGACATGGTAATGTGCCCAGGAAAGATTCATAATGAGAGAAAGGGAGAAAAGGTATTGGGCCCAGAAAAGGTTCCATATGAGAGAGGAGACATGGTAATGGACCCAGGGAAAGTTTCTTATGAGCGATAAAGGAGACGGAGTAATGGGCCCAGGGAAGATTCCTTGTGAGAGATAAAGGATACATGGTAATGGGCCTGGCAAAGGCTCCTTATGAGAGATAAATGAGATGTAGTAATATGTCCAGGGCAGTGCTGTATCTTGGCCTAGGCCAACAAGGCCCAGGCCTAGGGCAGCACTTTGCAGGGGGGGCAGCAAAAAAGCTGCACCACGCAGGAGTAAAAAACAGCCTCCTCCCGCCTCCCCCACTAAAAAGAGTTCCTGACGGCTTGCGCTACACATTTTTAGTATAGTGCCAGTCTTATAGGGCGAATTGGGCTGGAGGGCAGGGTCCAGGAGGCAAATCAGTCTGGCACTCCCATAAAGCGGTCACACTGCTACCTCCTGGTATGATATGGTATGATATGATGGTATGATGATGGGCACTGCTGAGGCTGAACTTATGGGAACTGATGAGGCTACACTGATGGGCACTGATAGACTGTGGCTGTGGTCTATAGTTTAAAGATGACAGGGCGGGTCATAAACAGGAAGAGGTGTGGCCTTTACAGGAAGGGGTGCGTCATATTTAAATTAGTGGGTGCACAAGTTTAGTCAGGCCTAGGGCAGCACAAAACCTAAATACACCACTGGTCCAGGGCAAGTTCCTTAAAGCAGAAGTAGTAATGGGCCCAGGGAAGGTTCCTTAGGAGAGATAAAGGAGATGCAGTAATGGGTCCAGGGAAGTTTCCTTATAAAAGATAAGGGAGACGTGGTAATGGGCCCAAGGAAGGTTCTCTATGAGAGATAAGGGTGATGTGGTAATGGGCCTGGGGATGGCTTCCTATGAGAGATAAAGGAGACATGGTAATGGGCCCAGGGACTGTTTCACATTAGAGATAAAGGATATATGATAATGAGCCAGGGGCGTAACTACAGGGGTTGCAGGGGTTGCAGGGGTTGCGATTGCTACCGGGCCCCATGCTCCAGGGGGCCCAGTAGCAAACCAGTGGGTGAACTTCCAGGATTGCAAAAGTCACACTTGCGACCGGGCCCTGGCATTGCACCACTGTGGGGAGGCCCCAAGATTGCAGGAAGGGAGCCCACTGCAGAACTTGTGAAAGGATCCTGCTGCGGGACCGTAATAAAAGGCCATGCAACGAGAATAAAGAGCCCCAGGATTAGTGGGAAGAGCCCTGGGCTTGAAGGGAAGGGCCCCGGCCAGGGATCTGGGGGGCCCTTCATGGTTTCTTGCATCGGGGCCCTGAAGGCTCTAGTTATGCCTCTGTAATGAGCCCAGTGGTAAAAGAGATGTCATATTGTCATATCTATGAGAGATAAATGAGATGTGGTAATAGGCTCATGAAAGTTTCTTATGAGAGATAGAGGTGACATGGTAATGTGCCCAGGAAAGATTCATAATGAGAGAAAGGGAGAAAAGGTATTGGGCCCAGAAAAGGTTCCATATGAGAGAGGAGACATGGTAATGGACCCAGGGAAAGTTTCTTATGAGCGATAAAGGAGACGGAGTAATGGGCCCAGGGAAGATTCCTTGTGAGAGATAAAGGATACATGGTAATGGGCCCAGGGAAGATTTCTTATGGGAGATAAAGAAGACATGATAATGGGCCCAGGGAAGATTCCTTATCGGAGATAAAGGAGACATGGTAATGGGCCCAGGGAAGATTCCTTATGGGAGATAAAGGAGACATGGTAATGGGCCCAGGGAAGGTTCCACGTGAGAGATAAAGGATATAAAGGATATATGATAATGAGCCCAGAGATAAAAGAGATGTCATAATGGGCTCATGGAAGGTTTTTTTATGAGAGGTAAATGAGATGTGGTAATAGGCTCAGGAAGGTTTCTTATGAGAGATAGCGATGACATGGTAATGTGCCCAGGAAAGGTTCATAATGAGAAATAAAGGAGAAAAGGTATTGGGCCCAGGAAAGGTTCCATATGAGAGAGGAGACATGGTAATGGGCCCAGGGAAAGGTTCATATAAGTTTAATTAAGTTAATAATAATATTTCTATAGCATTTTCTTTTTGGTCACTTGCACAATTTTATGGAGAGCGCGCTTATTTATTCCCATTTAAAGTTTCATATAAGAAATAAAGGATACATAGTAATTGGTCCATGGATTAAAGAGATGTGATTGTGGGCCCAAGGAAGGTTCCTTGGGAGAGATAAACAAGACATGTTAATGGACCTCAGTAAGGTTCCTTATGAGAGATAAAGGAGATGTGGTAATGGGCCTAGAGAAGGTTTCTTATGAGAGATAAAAGGAGACGTAGTAATGGGCCCAGGGAAGATTCCTTATGGGAGATAAAGGAGATGTGGTAATGGGCCTAGAGAAAGTTTCTTATGAGAGATAAAAGGAGACGTAGTAATGGGCCCAGGGAAGATTCCTTATAAGAAAAAAAGGAGATGGTAATGGGCCCAGGAAATGTTCCTTATAAGAGATATAAAAGAGATGGTAATGGACCCAGGAAAGGTTCTATATGAGAGATAAAAGAGACCTGTTAATGGGCCCGGAATTTTTTTTTTTTTTTTTTATGAGAGATAAAGAAGATGTGGTAATGGGTCCAAGAAAGGTTACTTATGAGAGATAAGGGAGATGTGGTACTGGGCCCAGGGAAGGTCCCTTATGAAAGATAAAGGAGACATGGTAATGGGCCCAGGGAAGGGGATGTGGTAATTGGCTCGGTAGGGGGGTGTTCCTTATGTGTGATTAAGGAAACGTGGTAATGAGCACAGGGTATGCCAAATCAGAGAGAGTTGTCTTGTGATTTATGGTGTATATATTGCTACTTCATCACAAACCATGCTTATTCTTTGGGAAAACTAAGACACAAATGGTCACTATATAACCCAAAGTATGTGGTCACATATTAGGTAAACCTCTAATTTGGCTGCAAGAATTTGGGGGAATACCCTTTTGTGTTCCAGCATGACTGTGTCTATTTGCACAAAGCAACTCCATGTTTTGACCAGTTTGTTGTGGAGGAACCCACGCTGTCCTGCACAGAGCCCTGACCTCAACCCAACTGAGGGTTGAAATTAGAAATGCTTATTGTGAGCCAGGTCTTTTCATCCGACATCAGTACCTGACCTGACAAAGGTTCTTTTGGCTGAATGGGAGCAAATCCCAACAGACCATCATCACCAGCACACCACAATGCAAGATAAAGACAGGTCATTTACTATATGCATAATACATGGCAAGTAATAATTTGAGGCCACTAGAGACCTCTTTCTGAGGCAGTTGTAGCCTCAGTGGCCTTAAAATCTCACTTCCCATGAGTGACAAATAAATGTCCTGTCTTCATCTTGGTTTACGGTGTACAGGTGATGTTATTTGGTCTGAATACTGCTTTGGAGGCACCATCCGTTTTTTTCACCCTCTGTTGCTAGGGGCGTACCATGGGGTTGGATAAATTGGCGCCCGCCAGGGGCGCAAAAAAATTGGCAGTGTTAGCAGTGATTTTTGCGCTCTCTGCTCAGCCTGCGCCCCCAGGCAGCGTGTGGCTCCAATCCCCGGAGCCCTGTGTCCACTCCAGACAGAACAGCAGCAGTGCGGGCTCTCCGGAGCTCTGTCTCCGCCCACACATATCAGCAGTCACATAACCGTGACATCATTATTCTACTCCAGCTCGGCAGCAGACTGGGGATGGGGACTGCACTGAGCAGTCAGAGGAGCCCATACCGCCGCTCAGCACCTTCAACCTCCTCTCCACTCCCAGCTCGAAGGACAGGCTGACCGGGGGACCCCCCTCCCTCTCTGTCACCCCCCCTCCCTCTCTGTCACCAACTCTCTGTCACTCCCCCTCCCTCTCTGTCACCAACTCTCTGTCACTCCCCCTCCCTCTCTGTCACCAACTCTCTGTCACTCCCCCTCGCTCTCTGTCACCTCCTCCCTCTCTGTCACCCCCCTTTCTCTCTGTCACCCACCTTCTCTGTCACCCCCCTCTCTGTCACCCTCTCTCTCTGTCACACCCCTCTCTCTCTGTCCCCCTCCTCTCTCTCTGTCCCCCTCCTCTCTCTCTGTCCCCCTCTCTCTCTGTCACACCCCTCTCTCTGTCACCCCCCTCTCTCTCTGTCACCCCCTCTCTCTCTGCCCCCCCTCTCTCTGTCCCCCCCTCTCTCTCTCTCTCTATCAAACCCCCCTCTCTCTGTCACCCCCTCTCTCTCTCTCTTTGTCACCCCCCTCTCTCTGTCACCCCTCCCTCTCTGTCACCCCCCCCTCTCTGTCACCCCCCTCTCTCTGTTACCCCCTTCCTCTCTCTGTCACCCCCTTCCTCTCTCTGTCACCCCCTCTCTTCCGTGGAGGGGGGGGGGGGCGCCGATACACCTCCTCGCCAAGGGCGCTGGAGACCCTAGGTACGCCTCTGTCTGTTGCTACAGCCTAATTTTCAATAGAGTAGTTTGGATTCTTTGTATTTATTGACAACTTCCCATAGATATTCTCCAGAATCTTGTGGAAAGCCTTTACAGAAGGGTGGAGGCTGTTATAGCCGAAAAGGAGGGGTAATTCCATATTTATGGCCATGGTTTGGAATAGGATTTTCAACAAGCTCCTACAGATCTGATGACCGTTTGCCAAGTGTCCATAAAATCTTTGGTTTTATGGTATAGGTTATGAACAGTTGTGTTTCCATTTTTCTTTTCAACAGCAATACAGTATATACTGTATATTTTTTAATGATCAAACAAAAAGCATCTGACTGACATATTAAAGTGAAAACCGCAAGCGAAAACAGGGTGGAAAAAAAAAAAAATTACTGAACTTTTGGCGCTCCCCTCGTACATTGTTATCAGGACGCCAATAAGATATATTTATAGATATTTTAAAGTACAGGTAAAAAATTATAAGCACTTTTCCTTAATGCATATATTTTTGCTAACCACAAAATCTCTGCTCGGAGCACCAACAAAATCTAATATATCTCCGGCGTATCCCAGATTTACTTGAACTGAATGCAGCAGACAGATTTAATTAAAGTGATATTTTTAGCGATTAGTATTTCCTGGCTGCAGTGCGAATTTACAGGGCGGAGTGTATTTGTGCTGAGCAGCTTTTGTAAGAATAATACAGAAAGTCATGGCTATAAAGCAACTCAACTACGGTCAGAGGATTATATTGTACGTATAGTTAAAATATAATGATCAGCCATAACATTATTATCATTGCCGGGTGGAAAACATTGATTTTTCTTGTTAGGTTGGTATCTGAAAGTCAGTGGGATATATTTGGCAGCAAGTAAACATGTTGTCCCTGAAGTTGGTGCGTTGAAAGCAGATAAAATGGGCATCGCAATTTGTTGTGTAAGCGGCTGTGTATCTGCAGATCAGCCATGCTGACCCATGTCCAGAGTCAAAAGCTCCTACAAGGGGCACGTGAACATCGGAACTGGATTGCAGAGCAATGGAAGAAGGGGGAAGTCGTACAGCCGATAAGTAAGCGGCTGAGACCCAACACTCCCTACACATCCCTGAAGAAGAGGCTAAAGGAATCACCTCAAAACGCTTTGAGTGTATGTTTTTTTGGGAATTTGGTCTGTACGTTTGGAGATCCTTTTCAGTGGCTTTATGTTGGCGATATTGGATTTCCTTTGCCACAAAGTGGTTCTTTCATGTCCTTTTGCTTAGCAAATTTTCTGGCTGTTGGATCTGGTTGCAACCTCTTGACCTGACATGAGCTCCCAGACTCACCCAGTTGGGAGTATCGGGCTCGGACTGTCTAGTGTGGTCAGGGCTGCTGTTAGAAATCGCAGGGCCCCGTACAGACTACCTGGCAGGGCCCCCCCCCCCAAGAAAATATTAAAGATATATTTAGCTAAAATTACAACAAAATCACTATTATCAGACACAAATATAACATAACTTGCATAATTCCTGCTAAATCTAAAAAATAAAAACTATGTTAAATAAAAATGAAGATGAGATAAGAAAAATATACAGGCTGGGCAGTTGGAGCTCAGTGATCAGAGAGACAGAGAGAGAGAAACAAAGTTACAAATAAACTCCTGAGCAGAGATAACATTAGAGTATGTGCTGGGAGGGGGGCCCACACAGGGAGGGGGATTAGTGAGGGACCACTGTCTCTTTCTCAGCAGATAAAAGCTGATAGCAGGGAGAGGGACAGATCAGATTCAGGTGCTGGAGGAAGATTTCTGTATTTGTTGTCCATCACTAATCCCCCTCCCTGTGTGGGCCCCCCTGTGTGCTGGGCCCCCCTACAAGAGGGCTGGTGGTCCCCCCCTATCAGCAGCCCTGAGTGTGGTTGCTTGTTTATTATTGTGACTCCCTGCTGGACGTGCCTGAGAGAGGCATTACGCCATCTACAGGATCCTGTTGGAGTTTCTATCATATATCAGATGCTTGTCTTTATCATCCTTCTGGTAAGCATTTAGCGTGCCCTTAGCATGCAGCACTGAATGTGGAGGAAGTCACTATATATGGTGAAGGATTCCTTTCTTGCACCTGGCACCCATTTTTGGACTTTTTTACTTTCCTTACCTATATGGACATTATTTATGATTTGGTTGATTCTCTGTCATATTTTGGACATTGAATCACAATTCACTGTTATCACAATGTTTTTACTTTGATTCATCATTATTATGTCAATTTAGCACGACTTTCCTTTTGTATTTGTAATGGAAGAAGGTTGCCTAGTCTGATGAATCATGTTTTCTTTTGTGGATGGCCGGTGTATGTGCGTTGTTTACCGGTGGAAAAAATGGCACCAGGATGTTGTATGGAAGAAGGAACGCCAGCAGAGGTGTGATGCTTTGAGCAAAGTTCTGCTTACAAACTTTGGGTCCTGCCATTCATGTGGATGTTACCTGACATGTACCACCTACCTAAACATTGTTGGTGAGCATGTGACAACCCTGACGTAATGACATTTTTGCTACAATGTAAAGTAGTGAGTGTACAGCTTGTATAACAGTGTAAATTTGCTGTCCCCTCAAAATAACTCAACACAAAGCCATTAATGTCTAAACCGCTGGCAACAAAAGTGAGTACACCCCTAAGTGAAAATGTCCAAATGGGGCCCAAAGTGTCAATATTTTGTGTGGCCACCATTTATTTTCCAGCACTGCCTTATCCCTCTTGGGCATGGAGTTCACCAGAGCTTCACAGGTTGCCACTGGAGTCCTCTTCCCCTCCTCCATGACAAAATCATGGAGCTGGTGGATGTTAGAGACCTTGCACTCCTCCACCTTCCATTTGAGGATGGACCACAGATGCTCAATAGGTCTGGAGACATGCTTGGTCAGTCCATCACCTTTACCTTCAGCTTCTTTAGCGAAGCAATGGTTGTCTTGGAGGTGTTTGGGGTTGCTATGTTGGAATACTGCCCTGTGGCCCAGTCTGTGAAGGGAGGGGATCATGCTCTGCTTCAGTATGTCACAGTACATGTTGGCATTCATGGTTCCCTCAATGAACTGTAGCTCCCCAGTGCCGGCAGCACTCCTGCAGCCCCTGACCATGACACTCCCACTACCATGCTTGCCCGTAGGCAAGACACACTTGTCTTTGTACTCCTCACCTGGTTGCCGCCACACACGCTTGACACCATCTGAACCAAATGAGTTTATATTGGTCTCATCAGACCACAGGACATGATTCCAGTAATCCATGTCCTTAGTCTGCTTGTATTCAGCAAACTGTTTGTGGGCTTTCTTGTGCATCATCTTTAGAAGAGGCTTCCTTCTGGGACAGCAGCCATGCAGACCAATTTGATGCAGTGTGCAGCGTATGGTCTGAGCACTGACAGGCTGACCCCCCACCCCTTCAACCTCTGCAGCAATGCTGGCAGCACTCATATGTCTATTTCCCAAAGACAACCTTTGGAGATGATGCAGAGCACGTGCACTCAACCTTTTTGGTCGACCATGGCCGTATTGGTGGTGGTCTTGGCCACTGTGCTGCAGCTCAGTTTTAGGGTCTTGGTAATTTTCTTATAGCCTAGGCAATCTATATGTAGAGCAACAATTCTTTTTTCAGATCCTCAGAGAGTTCTTTGCCTTTTAGTTATAATTTAATGCAGTCACCACATCTAAGTACTGATTTCTCTTACAAAGATGTATGTAATTCCTATACTCCTCAGTTCCATCTAGCAGCAATAACACATTTAATTGCACAATAAAAGAACATTCATTCAGAAATAATAAAATAATAATTTTTGCCCAGTTTCAGCAAAATAAATTTACAAGCAGATTCACTGGATGAATGGCTATTTTATATTTTTCTAAATACACCCCTTAAGGGCTGTATTAGACCCAAACTAAAACTATAATATATTGTAGCTTACCAATCCTTAGATGTGACTGCATTACTTTTCTTTTTTGTGTTTGTTTTTTTCTCCTCTGTTTTTACCTTATGATCTGGCAAGTAACACACCCCCTGTATCAGTGAGACACAACTCTGGATGAATGAGAAGAGGAGGCACAGCAGATAATAGCATTGTCAGTCTGAGAGGAAGGGGAGTGTTCATACTGCCGCAACTTGGGATCCGACTTGTGAGACCCAAAGTCGCGTGACATGTGAAATCCCATGTTAGTCAATCAGAGTGGTCCTAATTAGCACTACTGAAGTTGTTTCCACTTTAGAAAAGGTTCCTGGACTACTTCAAGGTGACTTCTATCCCACTTCTTCCCACAGACTTTAATGGAAGTCGCCTCCAAGTCGGATCCTTATCTATATTGATGTGATTTGGATCCAACATACAGGCAGGATACCCAGGCATTCCCTGAACTTGCTTCAAAGTTGCTTCAAGTCACATCAAGTCGCACTTAAGTCGCCTAGCAAAGTCACGCAACTTTCAGGTTGCGGCAGTGTGAACCAAGCCTTAGATGTCCTAGCAGATTTAGATGCACTAACATATTAAAGCCAAACTGAAGCTTGTACTTTATAATCAGTTACAGCATATGCTTTTTTTTTTTATTTCCTTTTGAGATAAAGGTTTTACATAAATAAATGAAAGCTGATCATTTTATACTCCCCTGTCAGGCCCCGTTCACATTGCCACGATCCGACTTGGGGGGGCGACCTCCGAGGTCGCGGTGCGAGCAGCTCGCCGCGACCTCAGAGCGGCCGCCACGGACTTCATAACATTGAAGTCTACGGCGGTCGCCTCCGGGTCGCCCCAAAGAAGCTCCGGACCCTTTTTCTAAGTCGGAGCGACTTGTGTCGCTCCTATTAGAACGGGTCCGCAGCTTCCCTATGGAAGGCGACCTACGGCGACCTGTCAGGCGACCAGGTCGCCTCACAGGTCGCCTTAGTGTGAACGGGGACTCAGTGTTAAATGGTTTGTTTCATCTCAGTAAAGTGATACATTCTGCTGGAGAGCCTATGCTTTTGTCTGAGAGAAAGAGAGAGAAATAGAGAAATAAAGGAGAGAGAAAGAGAGAGAAAGAGAGAAATAAAGGAGAGAGAAAGAGAGAGAAAGAGAGAAATAAAGGAGAGAGAAAGAGAGAGAAAGAGAGAAATAAAGGAGAGAGGAAAAGAAAAGAAAAGAAAAGAGAAAAGAAAAGAAGAGAAGAGAAGAGAAGAGAAGAAAGAAAGAAAGAAAGAAAGAAAGAAAGAAAGAAAGAAAGAAAGAAAGAAAGAAAGAAAGAAAGAAAGAAAGAAAGAAAGAAAGAAAGAAAGAAAGAGAAAAAGAGAGAGAGAGAGAGAGAAGGAAATGAGAGAGAGAGAGAGGGAGAGGGAGGGAGAGAGAGAGAGAGGGAGAGGGAGGGAGAGAGAGAGAGAGAGAGAGAGAGAGAGAGCAAGAGTGAGAGAGAGCAAGAGTGAGAGAAAGAAAGAAAGAAAGAAAGAAAGAAAGAAAGAAAGAAAGAAAGAAAGAAAGAAAGAAAGAAAGAAAGAAAGAAAGAAAGAAAGAAAGAAAGAAAGAAAGAAAGAAAGAGAAAGAAATGGAGAGGGAGGGAGAGAGGGAAGGCACGGTGGGGAAGGTAATATTGGGCGTATGCTATAGGCCCCCCAACCAGAGTGAGGAGGGGGAGGCGGACCTCATGTTACAGATAGGAATGGCAGCAAGGATGGGAAATGTCATTATAATGGGGGACTTTAATTATCCGGATATAGACTGGGCAGAAGGAACCGCGCACTCAGCCAAGGCTAGGCAGTTCCTAAATATTTTGCAGGACAATTTCATGGGTCAGATGGTGAATGCACCGACAAGAAACAATGCGGTACTTGACCTACTGATTACCAACAATGCAGACCTGCTCACGGATATAGAAATACGGGAAAACTTAGGGAACAGTGACCATAGGTCAATTGGTTTCAGTATTAATCACAGTAATAGGAAACACAAGGGTAATATTAAGACGCTGAATTTCAAAAGAGCCAATTTCCCTAAACTGCGCTCACTGCTAGAAAATATAAAATAGGATAGAACCCTGGGAACAAAGAACACGGAGGAAAAATGGAAGTGCTTCAAGAGCATACTTAACAAGGGGGTGGGCCAGTGCATTCCACTGGGAAATAAATTTAAAAGAACAAAACTAAACCCTGGGTGGCTAAACTCCAACATAAAAATGTATATTAGAGCTAAAGAAAAGGCCTTCAAAAATTACAAGACTGAGGGGTCAGTGGCAGCATTTAAGCATTATAAAGAGTGTAATAAGAAATGTAAAGATGAAATCAGGGCGGCTAAAATAGAACACGAGAGACATATAGCGGAGGAGAGTAAAAAGAACCCCAAGAAGTTCTTTAAGTATATAAACAGTAAGAAAAGCGAGGCCAGAACACATTGGCCCCATAAAAGATGATAAAGGAAAAATGGCCACTGAGGACAGAGAAAAGGCGGAAGTGTTAAATAATTTCTTTTCTTCAGTCTTCACAAAGGAATCGGGGGTCTACACGAACCCAGCTTGTAAGGCCGAACTAAATAATACACCTCAGGAAGTGCCGCCATGGCTAACAGAAGATAGACTTAGAGCTAAACTAGAGAAACTTAACATAAATAAATCCCCGGGACCGGATGGCTTGCACCCGAGTTTACAGACGGGTATGGTGCCAGCTGATTGGAAAAAAGCCAACGTGGTACCAATATTTAAAAAGGGGCCGAGATATATCCCGGGTAACTATAGGCCGATCAGCCTAACATCTGTAGTCTGCAAAATATTGGAGGGGATGTTAAGGGACCACATACAAGACTTTAGTAATGAAAACGGTATTATAAGTATTAATCAGCACGGATTCATGAAAAATCGTTCGTGCCAAACCAATCTATTAACCTTCTATGATGAAGTGAGCTGCCACCTAGATAAAGGTAAGCCTGTGGATGTGGTGTATCTGGACTTTGCAAAGGCCTTCGACACCGTTCCCCACAAACGCTTACTGTACAAACTAAGGAAGATAGGTATGGACCATAAGGTGAGTACCTGGATAGAGAACTGGCTCCAGGGGAGAGTACAGAGGGTGGTGATTAATGGGGAGTACTCGGATTGGGCGGGTGTGGAAAGTGGGGTCCCCCAGGGTTCTGTCCTGGGACCAATCCTGTTTAATTTATTCATAAATGATCTAGAGGAGGGGATATCTAGTACAATCTCAGTATTTGCGGATGATACTAAATTAGGCATGCCAATATCTTCTATGCAGGATGTGGAAACCTTGCAAGCGGACCTGAACAAAATAACGGAGTGGGCAACTACATGGCAGATGAGATTTAATGTTGAAAAATGTAAAGTAATGCACTTGGGGGCCAGAAACCAGAAAGCAAGCTACTCGCTAGGGGGGGAACCTCTGGGTGAGTCTAGGATGGAAAAGGACTTAGGGGTACTGGTAGACAACAGGCTTGGCAGTGGCATGCAATGCCAGGCCGCAGCAAGCAAAGCCAACAGAATACTGGGATGTATAAAAAAGGGGATTCACTCCAGAAATAAAGAGATTATTCTCCCGCTCTACAAGACTCTGGTCCGGCCACATCTGGAGTATGCTGTCCAGTTCTGGGCACCGGTCCTCAGGAAGGATGTGCTGGAACTGGAGAAAGTCCAGAGAAGGGCAACAAAAATAATTAGGGGGATGGAGGACATCAGCTATGAAGAAAGACTACAAGCCCTGAACTTATTCTCTCTGGAGAAGAGACGATTGAGGGGGGATATGATATCAATGTACAAATACTGTACTGGCGACCCGAGCATAAGGAACAAACTATTCAGAGAAAGGAGATACAATAAGACTCGTGGCCACTCACTAAAACTAGAGGAAAGGCGGTTTAACCTTAAAGTGCGTAAGGGGTTCTTCACTGTAAGAGCGGTAAGGATGTGGAATTCTCTTCCACAAGCAGTCGTATCAGCAGGGAGCATTGATAGTTTCAAAAAACTGTTAGATGGACACCTTAAAGACCACAACATACAGGGGTATACAATGTACGGCTAAAAGCAAACACACACACACATCATAGGTTGAACTGGATGGACTGATGTCTTTTTTCAACCTCACTAACTATGTAACTATGTAACTATGAGAGAGAGAGAGAGAGAGAGAGAGAGAGAGAGAGAGAGAAAGAAAAGAAATGAGAGAGAGAGAGAGGGAGAGGGAGGGAGAGAGAGAGAGAGAGTGAGAGTGAGAGTGAGAGTGAGAGAGAAAGAAAAAAAGAAAAAGAGAGAGAGAGAGAGAGAGAGCAAGAGTGAGAGAGAGCAAGAGTGAGAGAAAGAAAGAAAGAAAGAAAGAAAGAAAGAAAGAAAGAAAGAAAGAAAGAAAGAAAGAAAGAAAGAAAGAAAGAAAGAAAGAAAGAAAGAAAGAAAAAAAGAGAGAGAGAGAGAGAGAAGGAAATGAGAGAGAGAGAGAGGGAGAGGGAGGGAGAGAGAGAGAGAGGGAGAGGGAGGGAGAGAGAGAGAGAGAGAGAGAGAGAGAGAGAGAGAGAGAGAGAGAGAGAGAGAAAGAAAGAAAGAAAGAAAGAAAGAAAGAAAGAAAGAAAGAAAGAAAGAAAGAAAGAAAGAAAGAAAGAAAGAAAGAAAGAAAGAGAAAGAAATGGAGAGGGAGGGAGAGAGGGAAGGCACGGTGGGGAAGGTAATATTGGGCGTATGCTATAGGCCCCCCAACCAGAGTGAGGAGGGGGAGGCGGACCTCATGTTACAGATAGGATTGGCAGCAAGGATGGGAAATGTCATTATAATGGGGGACTTTAATTATCCGGATATAGACTGGGCAGAAGGAACCGCGCACTCAGCCAAGGCTAGGCAGTTCCTAAATATTTTGCAGGACAATTTCATGGGTCAGATGGTGAATGCACCGACAAGAAACAATGCGGTACTTGACCTACTGATTACCAACAATGCAGACCTGCTCACGGATATAGAAATACGGGAAAACTTAGGGAACAGTGACCATAGGTCAATTGGTTTCAGTATTAATCACAGTAATAGGAAACACAAGGGTAATATTAAGACGCTGAATTTCAAAAGAGCCAATTTCCCTAAACTGCGCTCACTGCTAGAAAATATAAAATGGGATAGAACCCTGGGAACAAAGAACACGGAGGAAAAATGGGAGTGCTTCAAGAGCATACTTAACAAGGGGGTGGGCCAGTGCATTCCACTGGGAAATAAATTTAAAAGAACAAAACTAAACCCTGGGTGGCTAAACTCCAACATAAAAATGTATATTAGAGCTAAAGAAAAGGCCTTCAAAAATTACAAGACTGAGGGGTCAGTGGCAGCATTTAAGCATTATAAAGAGTGTAATAAGAAATGTAAAGATGAAATCAGGGCGGCTAAAATAGAACACGAGAGACATATAGCGGAGGAGAGTAAAAAGAACCCCAAGAAGTTCTTTAAGTATATAAACAGTAAGAAAAGCGAGGCCAGAACACATTGGCCCCATAAAAGATGATAAAGGAAAAATGGCCACTGAGGACAGAGAAAAGGCGGAAGTGTTAAATAATTTCTTTTCTTCAGTCTTCACAAAGGAATCGGGGGTCTACACGAACCCAGCTTGTAAGGCCGAACTAAATAATACACCTCAGGAAGTGCCGCCATGGCTAACAGAAGATAGACTTAGAGCTAAACTAGAGAAACTTAACATAAATAAATCCCCGGGACCGGATGGCTTGCACCCGAGTTTACAGACGGGTATGGTGCCAGCTGATTGGAAAAAAGCCAACGTGGTACCAATATTTAAAAAGGGGCCGAGATATA